>NC_031799.1:72836429-72879481 GCF_001522545.3 Parus major | reverse complement strand
ATATTATATTATATTATATTATATTATATTATATTATATTATATTTATTATATTATATTATAATGTTAATATATAGACTATAGGATATAGATACATTCAGAAATGTAGTATTTATTCTAAATACTAACATAGTAGCAGTTGAATAAACAATATAACAATAACAGATCTATATTAAAGAGTACATCAGCAGTGGACTTAGTGGGAAAACAGCAGCTCCAGGCACTTATGTTTGGTTCTTTAGAGCTGAGATCTGTGAAAGAGGCTGGTGCATTTTGAACCAACACTGAATTTGCCTCTCTTGGTTGATAAAATCCACTGCCACTTTCTGGTCAGGAGAGTGCTACCCCAAGGTAAACATCAGACTCTTTTTGTATTCACTGAGCAGCCCCCTCTGGACACCCTGTCTACATTCTTGAGTCAAAACTGGTCTCCTGGGATACTCCTTTTTTGATCTCCTCAGGCTTCACTGGAACTTCTTGGGGTAGTGCTTCACCTGGGAGTGAGAATTTGCAAGACTGGGTCTTGAGTTGGGATGCATGGAGAGAGGTGCAGAGCACAGCACAGGACAGAGGAGGATGAGAGGAGTCACACTGCCCCTTTTCAAACTGTGTTTTTTCAGTTTTAGTCACTTCACATCTAGAAAAGTTTAGGTGGTAGTGTAAGGGAGGAATTTCATTATGTGCAGGAAAGGTTGTTTTGGATTTTGATTTTTTTTTTTTTTTGCTTCGTGTAATACAGAAAATTAAAACTTTTGGAATTTGAAATGGTTTTTGATCTATCCTGCCAAGTTACTGTATGGAAAGATACCATCTAACTCAGTATCGATATCTCAATTATTCATGTTCTGGACATAAAAAATCCACCATCTGTTACCTTAATATTAATGCTCCTTCCCCAGTAGGTGTAAGCAAATTATAAAATATGTTCCTACAGCTTTTGTGCTTATTAGGAAACTAAATTCAAGAAAATGCATTGTTCCTTTATGCTGGAAACACACAGTTTTGTGTAGTTGCTGTGCAGTAAAAATGCAGCAATAAATCTGTGGGGGAAAAAGGAGAATTGAGGTGAGAATAAGAATTTCTGGGGCTACCACATATTCATCTTCCCTCTTGGTGAAATCTTGGCCTCCTGGCCACAGAAGGGTTGCAACTAAAGCTGGTTGATTTGCTATGGAAATTAAAGAAGTGGAAGAGCCAGAGGTGGGAAAAGAATTAAAGTTGCATTTACATGTCCGTGGCAAACTTATTTATAACAAAAATAGAAATTCACCCCCAAACAGATACCACATCAATTTTTCTGTTTCCCATGCAGTTTCCTGTTTCCACAGTCAGGCATCTCAAAATCACTGTGGTCCTGTGGGGAGAACTCAGCTCGTTGTGGCACCCCAGTAAGCTCCAGCTTCCTACAAACAATTCCAATTCAAGGCATCTGTCTTTCTAACATCTTCCATTTCATTCCAGGTACTGGAATTTTTCCATATTCTCCAAAGGAAAAAAAAAAAAAAAAGTCAATTAGACATGCCTGGATGTGTGCTGAGAATGAGGCAAAAATTGGTGTTTTTCTGCTTGTTTGTTTTGTATTTTTGTCATTTTGTTAACAAAAAGAAGCTGTTGAAGAGAAGTTGTTGCATCGTGCACCAAAAGCCATTTTCCTGCAAAAATTCTGAAATCGCTGTCAATGCCAAAGACAGGCAAACAATTTTAATAAACAGGTTTTACTGCATTAATACAACCCAGCTGATACACAAACATGAGAATCTACTTGCTCTTCAAACCACGGCATAAAAAATAGCAATTTTCAAAACTCTCACCAATTGCCAGGCATTATTAGGCTCCTGCATCTGTTATTTCCATTTGTCTGAGGAGGAAAAAATGGAAATTTGAAGCAAGTTTTAAATAATATTGTTAAAATGGGGATGGTGTAAGTCTTTTGGTTGCAGTTAAGGAAACTACACATAAATGTCTCAGTTCTTTGCAGTTTATGCTGAATATTCCTGCTGCTTTCCTGTTGCTTTCAGGGTTAGCATGCAAAACATTGCTGTGTGCACTCTGATAGGCCTAAATCAGGTAAAATAATGTTCTACATCTTGTGATTGCACCAGTATTAAAGTTGCTTTTCCCCAGCACTGTGCACCCAGTTAATTTTAAGGCAGGGTGGAAGGACACCAGTGCAAGATAAATCAACTACTTCATTCAGGGTGAAATGAAGATGTTAGTACTTCCTATCTGCATGAAAATTACTCAGCCATGCAGGCCACAACATTAATTAGATATGAGTCTGTGACTAATGGTGTCACTGGAATTTTTTGTGCTCCCCTTTTCCCAAACTCGCTGATTTTGTCCTCATTCTTGTTCTGCATTCTGTGCCCAGAGCAGGGTCAGAGACAACCTTCTCCCCCCTGGCTCCAATCTCAGCCAACCAACCATGTTCATTTATCAAAACCTTTGCTATTTCTGAGCTGTTTCATGAGTGCAGGAGATGAAGGGATTTCTTCCTCATTGCTGTTCCGCACTAGCTTGTTGTTTTGACATCATCTGAGGAAGACACTGACACAATCACTTCTCAAAAGAGACAAAAACCATTGAGCAAAAATGCCTTGAAATGTCCTACTTGGATTATTCTTTTTCCCAAGCGATGATTACATGTTATTATCTTTGCTTCCCTGCAATCTGATTTTGGAGGGAAAAATATGAGCTTTGGAGGGAAAAATAGTCAATGGACAAGGCTGCTCCACAGTTTCACCATCAATATCTTTTATTTGATGAACCCTTGAAATAAATTTTTTAGCACTGGTTGTCAGCTCTTCAGAGGCGGCTTCTCTCTTACCCTGGGCAGTGTTTGTAGTGCCCTGCTTGGTTGGGAAGGATCCCATGGACTGGTACAAATAAAAGCTAGCACAGTTCCAGTCTCCTGTACTGAAGTGTCTCTGAGAAGTCCTTTTTGACACAGAAATCAGATGGTTCAGGGGCACAGCCCAGTGGAAATGAGGTTTTTAATAACTTGTGGGGACTTTCTTCGCAAAGATGGCAGAATAAGATGTGTAGATTAGTTCTGGAACTGCCTTAGGAGAGATCAATATGTGAGCACTGTTCCCAAGACGACTGCAAAGAAAATTCTTGTAATTAATAATAAAAAAAATTGATTTTTGTGATGGTAGTGGTTTCAAACCACAGCTCTCAGGCAGCCCTGTAGGAATAAAGCACTGCAGTGTTTGGTGAGAAAGTCCAGTAGTGATTCAGTCTGATAAAATATTTTTCTTTATTTTTTGAGAAGCCTTGCTACATGGACGCTATGAATAAAAGTTTGGCATTTCTAACACGTCGAGGGTCCCAACAGATACAGTTCTTTTTTGTTACAGAAACTATATTCTCCCTCTGTCTCGTTGGGTGTTGGACAATGTATGTGAACAGAGAACTGCACATAGAGGCAGAGAAGTGTAATTCTCTGTTTTTCTGAGGCTCGGGCTACTGAATAGGTATCATTGTATCCATGTCTCTTGAGGGGGGAAAAAACAAAAAAAAAAACACTGCAAAAACTTCTTGGAGCTTTTTTTTTCCTGGTGTGCAGCCTCCTACTGACAGCTGCAGAGAGAAATGTCTTGTGGCCTTTTCATCCCTTCCTCTGGCTCTGTGCTTTTCCTATCAACTGCCCCATAAATATTTTCCTGTAACTGGCACGGAGGATGCTCCTGGCCCAGGACCTCGTTAGGAATGAGACACAATAATTGGGTGTCTTTGAGGCAGCTGGGGGCTGGGTCTGAATACCAATCTTCCTGCTGAATTTAGGGACTTCACAGTCCCTCCTGTGCTCAGGTTTCAGCCACACGCTCCCTGTTTCATGACCAGTTCGTATTTAGTGCCAGAGTTCATTCTCTGTTGTCAGCAGTTTGTATTTATCCCTGATCCACGGGTTCCCTTCCTTCCAGACCATCCTGCACCTCTCTGTGCCTCACAATGCACCAGGTACCGCAAATATGCCAAATAAAGCTCTCCAGATACCCAGATTTGGCTTAAGATTTCTGGGAGACTTCCCCTTTCACAAGGATGGAGATGAAATTCCCTGTGATGGGCGTTAGGGTTGGATGGGATGCCCCCTCCCACCCCAAAAAATCTCACTTCTTGTTAAATTCACCCTGACAGACACCTCTTCCACAAGGAGGGAAGAAAGCCATGTATATTCCATGCTCACATTGGCTCATTTGCCATTAAAAGTGTTAAATTGGGGTGTTTCACAATAGATGGAGAAGGCAGTGAGACAAGGAATTACAGTTTCTAAGTAGATGGGGAAGATAGGGATATAAGGATGACAATTTCCCATTAAAAACAAATAAACAAACAAACCAACCAAAACCAAAAAGGTGTCCAGTAAAGACATCTGCAAAGAGATGCTGGCATATGATTACTGTTTTTGGGGTTTGAAAACAGAACCAAGCTAGCCACAAAGACACCCAGGTGCACTAGTAATTTTTAATCTATATAATCTGAGTTACAGAGACTGATGAAAAAAATCTCCGTTGTGTGTGACAGCAAAGATTAGCATGAAAATCACAGGTCATTTTTTACAGTGCTGTTATCACATTGCAGGGTAATTCTGGTTTCATCTTCAGGCTCTTTAGCCCTGTCCTTTGGTTCTTGCAGGGAGCACTGCTACAGCTTTTATTTTATTTTTTTTTTTTAAGGAAAAGCATAACTTTGTTACGGGTGGATGTTTAAGTGTTATACAATATGGCTTTAAACTTTTCCTGCAATTAAAGCCTAATCCAAAGCACTGAGGCACATTATTAATTTTATGCTTAACTGGAGCATTTTTTCAACAGGCCTATTCATCTACTTAAAACTAAGCACATGCTTAAGTGCATTGTTGAACCGGGGCCAGAGTTGTTATGCTGAAGCAAAAGAAAGGGAGAAAAAAGGAAAAAACAACAACAAACCACAAAAAAAAAAAAAAAATAAAAAAATTATATCTAGCAGCTAATATTCATATTGCTGGGATTAAAGTAAAATGTTCATTTGCAGAAGAGGAAGAGCTCCAGTTATCTGCCGGCACAGGTGAGGCAGGCAGCTGCTGGCAGCTCTGGGTTGCTGTTCCAGGGTCAGGGGATGAGATTGATGATCCCAGCAGTGTTTGCTGTCAGCAGCAGCTACTGCTGGGGACCACGGTGAAGCTTCCTTTCTTAAGTGAAAACTCAAAACTAAAACTTCTGCTTAAACCTTCTCACAGTTTTCTTTTTCTTTTTTGCATATTAACTTTGGCCATGTGGGTTAAAATTGCTGGTTTTAAGGCTTTTTTGTTGTTGTTGTTGTTGTGGACAGGTAGGAACGCCAGCAGCAGCAAGGCAGCACGGTGGCAAATTATTCATGGATAAATAAATCATATTTATTATTCCCCACTGGTTTGGGTTGGAAAGGACCTTAGATCCCATCCCATTCCACCTGCCTCCAGGGCAGGGACCCTTTCCACTACCCCAGGTTGCTCCAAGCCCTGTCCAACCTGGCCTTGGTGGGATGAGATGTTGGGTAAAACACTGATCACCAATACTGGCAGGAGCCGAGTGCTGCCCTGAGGAGAGCCTGGCTCAGGAGGAGCAGGATTCCTGTGTGGAAACCTACAGGTAACGCTGCAAATCAAACTTAAAATAAAAGGACAGCCTGGGAAAGGAGGGCTGTCCCTAAGCGAACAAATGTCGTGGTTTTTTATTTCCCCTTCTGTGTTCTCTTCCCTTTTTGTCCCTGAATTGAGCCCAACACCTAGGCTGGTCCCCAGCACTGCTGTAGGGGTCCCCCAGCTTTAAAGTTAAGTAGGGTGTTAAAGTGCTTTTAACATCAGGGAGCCTGGGCAAGAAGGGGAAGAGGCTATTGTGTTGTAAACAGTGTAGTTGCTATGGAAACTGGTGATTCGCAGAAAGAGGGAAAGAGGGGAGGAAAGAAAAAGGAATTTTATTCCCCCCCCACCCCCCTTTCCTTAATATTTAAATAATACCTGCGATTAGTGACCATGCTTCCTGTATTTGTTTAGGTAAGGTGGTGGGCAAATATAATTGTTTTGAAAGTGCCAGGAATCCCAGTGTGTTGTTGCATGCCTTGTCTGTGAGGCAAGGATGCTGATACTTAACAATTATCTACTGAAAACAGTTGACCTCATGCTCGTGTATCCTGAGCTATTCCGCAGATTGCCACAGCTCTCATACAGAGAAATGTATGTTGTCTAATGATTTGTTAACTTTTCACTTCTTGGCCCACGTTTGGCTGTAAAACCACGGTCCTGCTAATTACAAAGAATCTGTGTCTGTGTTTTCTTTACTTTGCCATGTAGGGGGAAAAAAAAAATGTTAGGGAGAGGAGTTAGGGGTTTTAATTTAATTTCTTTTTTTTTTCATATAAAATGTTAAGTGACCTGTGGCAATTTCCAAAGTATTTCAGTGTGCTCTCTGATGTTTAAATTAAACTTTACATCATTTGTTATAGTGACACCTGCTGCCCTTGTAATGGTTAAGTATATGTGAGTACACAGAACCCACTTTTCAAAAAAATTTATAACTCCACTGTAAAGATTTTATTCTGTGCTGAAACTTGGCACACAGGCTTTTTGACTAGGAACAAATTATTCTTTTAAAAAATGTGTTGGGGAGAAGTTGGTTATTCACAAGAGCTTACTGTGCAGTAAAAGCAAGCTGATTTTACTGACACATTTATCTGTTTGTGCCTCTGTAGCTTGGAATATGAGTCTGAAATACTGCATTTGTCCAGGTTTTTTTGTCTTTAAATGTCAATTCAGGCTACTACTTAGGTCCCTGGTGGAAATGGACCTGATTTTTTTTTTTTCCTTAGTTTTCTTCTTAATATTTCTCTGTCACAGACAATTTGATTAAAGATTGCTCAGCAAGGAGCCCAGATGGTTTTCAGCCAGAGAAGAAGCATTCCTGGATGAAATCTTGGAAAATTCCTTTAAGGCTGTCCCAGTTTCTAGGTCTTTCAAACCTTCTGTTTGTGGAAACAGCAGCAGGTGCTGTTTTTTCATGTTAGGGCTGGATTTTTTTTTTATAAAATTTCCCCCAGTACTGAAACACCTGAGAAGGTAATCGCTGCTGATAGGTACATTTGTTTTATATGGCATTTTCACCTCTCTAAAGTGGCTGTGAGCTCTCCAGCCTCTTTTCTGGAATCATCTCCAACATGGCTTTGACAAAAATCCCTCACACACCAGCCTTGTTGTCTTTCTGGTTTTCTTTTACTAGGAATAGTAATACAAATACAAATTGCTTGTTTTTTTTTTTTGTTGTTGTTGTTTTGGTGGGTTTTTTTTGGGTAATTATGTGAATACAGAAAACATTTTTTTTTCCAAAGAAGCAATGTTATTTGTTTATCTACACAGTGCCAGGAAATAAAACCTGAAGCAAACACATGGTAATGGTCAGCTACAAGCATTGTATCAGCATGTAGAAAGTGAAGCAAATTGAAGTTGTGCAATCAAGGCAATAGAGTGGAACTACAGAAAAGTATATACACTCCTGAAATAAGCCACCAGCATCTAGTAAAATGTGGATTCACCTAAGTTTGCCTTGTTTCTGTGAAGGCTGTCCTCAGTTCCTGGTGTTGTTCTGTGAGTTAACTGCTTTTGTGTCCTCCTGCTGAGGAGACTGGTGCTAAAATAGTAATAATAAATAATAATAGTAATAATAAAACGGATAAAATAGCAGTAGTGACAGAGGAATCGCAAACTTTCCCAGTGCTCCAGCTGCATCTTAGAGGTGAGAAATGCCTGAGTGGAAAAAGAGTCAGTGCTGAGGATCACCTGTGATCCTCAGGTGAGGTGAGGGTGGAGTGGGGCCGGTGGCTGCATCCTTGGGGCAGCCATGGGGATCCTGGCAGGGCAAAGATTATCCCAGAGATTATCCCAGACCTGCACCTCATCCCTGAGTGTGGCTGGCATTAATGTGCAGCTCTGTCCCCGTGGTAACTCAGTAACCAGCAGCAGCACCAGCACTGGTGACTGTTTATCCAGAGTCTAGACATTTTATACGAGGTTAAGGGCTCTGTTCTCTGTTTTATAAGGGAGGTAAACACAGCTTTGCTTTTTATTTTTTTTTTCCCCCTGGTCTTGTGGTAGCATGACGAAGTGGGTGCTTTGGCTGTGTGCTGTGCTGCCCAAACAATCTCCAAAGTAAACAGCCTGCTGGCTTTTTTTGGGAAACCTGGCACAGGTGTGCCCTCCTCCACCTGCTCCATTTATCACCACGGAGAGTTCAGCAAATCCAACCTGCCATGCAAAGAGCATCAGGTGGTCGGATGGAATGGCTTTTTTATGGTCTTCAGAAGGTTGGTTTTCTGCTTTGGTCTGAAGTTTGTAGGGGGACTCCAGATGAAGAGGGAATATGGTAAAATGCATCGTAGCAAATAGGCTTGTTGGAAAACAATACAGTGAAGGTGTGCCATCCCCATTGCTCTGGAGCTATGCTTGCAGAATATTTATCACAGAATTTCCTGAGTCGAAAGTTGGTACATTTAAGAAAAACTTGGGTTGAGTGGTAGGTGAATCCTGGTAGGTGCTGATTGTGCTGATCACAACAAAAAAGCAAATATATAAACACAGATTTAACCTCCAAATAACTCCTCAGAGTTCTATGGTTAAGTGATTTGTTGGACCTGATCCAAGAACGCAGCCTTTTGGAAGAATAAACCTTGCCAGCCTATTTAATGCCTGCTTTAACAAATTATCTGGGTTGGTTTCCTTCCTTTGTGTCCCCCTGTGCTCATCATCCCCTCGGGCTTGTGCTCTGGGTCACAAACCCAGCAGCCATGAGCTGTGAGTCCCCAAGGGCACCGTGCTGGCAGTGGAGGATGCACACCGTCATCTGCCCTGGCTTCAGGGTGTTCAAGTGTACAGAAATGTGTCCCAGTCCTTTGTGGAGCAGAGCATTGGAAATGACACCGGTTAAAATCAAACGTAGGAAGTGGTAGGCAGTGGAAACACAAGGCCTTTTTGTTCATTTTGTTTTTCTGAGTGATTAATACCCAAGCTGCCCGAAGTTACCAAACTTCATTTCATTCAGTGTTGAACAATCCCCCGCGCCAGGCCTTGCTGGGCAGCCAATAACTCAGCGAGACAGTGTTTATACAGCGAAAATCGGTGTAAAATACACAGGCAAAGCTGCAAACTGTTCCGAGTTTCTGTTTACATTCAATACATAAACAGCAGAGTGGCTCGGGCCGTGTTCTGTGTGTGCAACGCTGACATTGCAGGGCCCAGCTTTTGTGTGTACACATAAATATTTCCCATTATTGTATCCAGTCAGCAGTGCTTTGTCGGAAATCAAGTGCCCATGACCGAGGGCTGCGCACAGAGTGTGTTGATGTGAAGTTTATGTGACAACAGTAATGGGGCACATTTCCACATCACAGATAAGGATACTTAATATTTATACAGAGCTTCCCACTTTAGGAGCATTTTGGAAACATTAATTAGCGCCGGCCTATCAAGGGAGAAATAATCTGAGCCACGGATTCCTGCGGGTGAGGGGAACCTCGGAAAGCAGCAATGCCAAAAGGGACTTAAAAAGTAGTAACTGACAGCAAATTAGGCATGAATTTGGAATACTGATTTGACAGCAATAAAAGACCAATTCAATTTTAGTCTAATAAGCAGAGGTCTCCTGTCACTGGGGATGCTGAGGTCTCGTTAACAGGGAGGAATTGACAGCTGGAGGGATGGAGGGAGGAACACCGTGCACAGGAATGGTATTTGGAGCCCGGATTTATGAGGGGTGGGTTTAGGTTAAATACATCCAGGCTGGCTACAGGACAACAAAGGAAACATTTGATAAGGCTTGAAGAGTATCAGCACAGAGCAGAGAATGTAATATGAGAAATGGGATTAGGAAAGATGACTCTCAATGAGAAAGAGCCTTTTGGACAATATATTAAGAAATTGTCAGTCATATTTATTGGCTTGCAAAATAGTGTTTCCAGAGGGAAAAAAAATGAAGCAGCATCTCTGGCTGAAGTACTAATAATGAGGAAGAGTTCTGAGGGAAATAGATCAGTTTGAAAAAGTCTACAGAGCTTGTTTCTCTTCACAGTAAGGTAAATAAAGACTCCTCATCTAATTCTGTACTCTGGAAAACCAATGAAATAGAGGAATTAATTGTTGTATGCATGCAAGAATGGTAGTGCAGTTCTAGATCTGTGAACAGATAGATGTGCAGGCAAATTCTGACAAATTGCTCTTGGTTGTCAGGGCATCCTGACTCCTGGTTGAGCACCTTGTTTTCTCAGGAGTTATTTATATGGATAAAAGGCATGTTTTCCACTGGCACCACCTCATTTTCCCTCTGCCTCTTGCAATCAGGCTTTAATGTTCTGAGATGAGCCGAGCTGAACATGCTGGAAGTTGGGATTTCATTAAGGGTACCAAGGCAACCAGTTCAATGGATACTTATTTTGCTGAGTGATGTCCCCAGCCACATTAAGGAGCATTTTCAGCTGGAGTGGCCTGCTCTGATGGAAAAGCTCATTTTTGGGCTGTGGAGCAGGAGCAGTGTTCCCAGTGAGTAGTTCATATTTGGGGAGAATATTTGGGTTTGGATACGGGACTTTTCCAGTTTCAACCACAGCGTCTCTGTAGGAGGGCACAGCCCAGTGTATCGCTGCTCATTTCTTCGACTTTGAGCATTCTGCTTAATTAATTATTCATATTTTTAACCATATCTGGGTGATCTGTGACCTGCCATGGGGCCAGACTTCCAGCTCCTGTGTGTTGTAGAAGAGGATTTGGGCTCTGCAGCAGCTCCAGAGGCTGCGGGAGCCGGGCCCGGCCAGGCCGGAGAAGGGAAGGCCCAGAGGGGATCCCGTGGATCCACACAAACATCTCCGGGGGCTGCCAGAGGACGGGGCCGGGCTCTGCCGGGCGCTGCCGAGAATAAAATAAAGGGCAGCGAGCGGCAGCCCGGCAGGAGGAAGAACTTGTGTCCATGGAGGGGCAGAGGCCTGGAACAGCTGCCCAGGGAGGGCCTGGAGTGTCCCTGTGTGGAGCCATGGCAGCCCCAGCTGGGCACGGCCTGGCCTGAGGGAGCTCCACAGGAACCTTCCAAAAACAAACTATTCTGGGATTTGCAACTCCTTCTGGGTGTTACACCCACTGCCTTTACCTCTTTGAACCTACTGAAAGTGTTTCTTTCAGTAGGATTATCACAGTCAAGTCAGGACTAGCAGAATGAGAATCCATCCAAAGTATTTATTTTTTTCTTTTTTTTTTCTTTTCTTCAATCCACAAGATCCTGTTTTGCAGAATTATTGGAAAAAGTCTTGACTTGAAGAGAGTGCTGTAATAAAAGGCTCAGAAGTTTGAGACCTATTAGTGTGAGGGACCCCACTGACAACACACAAGAATAATAAAGTACTAGAAGAGAAGAAAAAAGGAAAAGATTTTGTGTTTCCACGACAGAAGAGTAAAAAAAGCCCAAAACAACAAAACAAAACAAAAAAAACCCACTCAGAAACCCAAAGAAACCAAAGGAAAAAAGCCCAGCTGGGTTGCTGCTGATTCATACTCTGTTTTGGTTTCCTCAGAACAGGTCTTTTTCCATCCCTCCCCACAGCAAATGGGCAGGAACATCGCTTGGTGAGATGCTGGAAGGCACATCCTTGTCTGAATTACCAGGAGACGCTGCTTTACAGCCATGATTTCGTGTTGCCCAAGTTCCTCCTGAGACTTAACTTTGCTGGAAAGCACCCAAAAGATTCTTTCCTTTCTGAAGCGCCTTCTATGAAAGCTGTGGCTGGTGGCAGCAGCAAAATTCCATAAATTCATCCATTTCAGCATCACTGCTGCCAACACGGGCGCCAGTTTGTGCCTTTTCTGTTTCCAGTGCCTTTAACAATGCATCAAGGGGATGTAGAGTGGAAAATAACAATGAAAACTAAGTGCTGCTTGCAGAGCCTCATGTGCCTTGTGCCACATGCCTCCCCTTGGCTGATTTATTACCCTCACGTTTCGCTCTTGAAGTTAAATTCAGTCATTATCTTCCGAATGAGGGGGGTTCTTTCAGTGCAAAATGTTGTTTCTTCTCTGATGCCTGTGGCTAAAAGCACAAGAAAATTTAATGGTGGGTTTGACGTAACAGTGGATTTTTTACAGTGGTTTGACAATCCTTAACAGATCCTGTTGCAGCTTTCATTCACTTAATTGTAAAATCCATTACAAATACTTTTCATTATCTAGGAAAATATATGCTCTATGATTGATTTCCAGGGTTTAAGGCTTTAGGGACAGGAGTTAAATTTTCAAAACTTTTCCCGATTTTTTTTCCTAATACCCTAAAGAAAATGCTTTGTCTTATTACTTGGCTAATTTCCCTGAAATGTGGAATTGTGGAATGAGGTTTTGTTTAAACAGCTCCAGACTATGTATTGTGTTAATGCAGAAGATTTTAGGAGGAGTAAACTGTGTTCCAGTAAAAACACAGCAATAAAATTTGCAACCTACAACTCCTCTTTGATCAGTTAGATTCTTTGGGATTTGATTCCCAGCATTGCAGATTGGGTCAGTAATTGATAGTCCATTGTGCTGCCATATAATTCATAGGGTTTTTGGTGGGTGTTTTTTGTTTTTTGGGGTTTTTTTTGCAAAACCACAGCAGAGGCATGACTGCCTCCTGGCCAGGGTGAAAGGACTGATTAGGCAACAGGAACTTGGATCCCTGAACTGCTTCTTCATGCTGGGCTCTCTCACTCTTGGCAGAGGCAGGAGCCGGAGGAGTTTGTAATCCTGGCTCAGCTGTTTGTGCACAGACAGAGCAGGGCTGTGATGTGGAAAGCAGCATCAAAGGGGAGGACAGTGGGGCAAGGCAGGACTGGAGGGCTGTCTGTGGGCAGGAATTAACCTGTGGCATGCACCAGTTAAAAAAAAAAAACAAACAACAAATCAAGCCATAAGAAATAAAACCCTTGTGATGCCTTTATGGTAAATTAACTAATCTAACCAAGCTACAAATGCAATCTGTCTTTATTTCAGTGATAATCCCCTCAATTAAAAATAGGCATTGATTACCATGCCATCAGTGCAATGAGGCTCTGAGGAAATAGTTATATCTTTAGAATAAGGATTGGGTTTTTTGTTTGGTTTTTATTTTTTGTTTTGTTTTGGTTTGTTTTTCTTTTCTGTAGGGGAAATCTGCCACAGTCTCATTAAAGTATTATTCCACAGAGCTGTAGACAAAGAAATAGCTTATGGTTCAGATCAAATCTGGTAAATCCCCAACCTGGAATTACTCATCATTAGCCGCGTTAGTGAGTGTCGTTTTCCAAAATCAATTCTGTCATTTTGGATTATTTTCTGTGCGCTGTATGTCACAAGTGTTTATCTTGACAGAAAGCAAGATACACTCCTCTCTGTTCTAAAATTAACTGTTGGAGTTGAAAAATAGCATGTAAGGGTGAATTGCTATGATAAACGTATGTGAAGTTATTTTTCCATGTCTTTTGTTGAGGTAACTGTAGATCTGTTGGAAATTTCCATCAAACTTGAAACTGTGTCCAGCTCAGAGGACTTGCCTGAAGTAATATTCATTAATATTATACCCCTCATTATACCCCTCTGACACTCAGGTATAAAGAGAAAGGCAAATTTCATCATTTGGTTTTAAGAGATTCTTTTAGTGAGTTTCTGTTAGCACCGAAATTCAAGCCAAAAGGTTCGACGTCCAGAAGCAACTACCTTTAGGAAAAGGATTTTCTGAGAAAATGCTCTTTTTCACCTTGCTGTTATTGGTTTAATATTTACCCCTAGACTGTTCTTGGTGTATTCACCCAGAAACAGGAGTTCAGCTGTGGGGCAGAAACTGGAAAAGCTGGAAATAAAAACTATTCTGTCCCAGGACTCTTCTGTTCCCCTCTCTGACAAAAGCTCTTCAAAAAGATATTTTAATTGGTGCTTAGTACCTGTATATTCTGCCTGGCAAATATATAAAACTAAATGCCTGTCTTTCCATCAAGTGTTAGACAAATCCCAAAACCCAGCTGTGTATGTGGCGTGTTCTAAAAGGGAAATTTATAGGGCTTTTTTTTTCTGTGGTGGGGAGGACACTATTGAAAGCTCAGGTGCAGAGGGGAGAATAATCTGCATTTCAGGTGGAGTGTGTTGCAGTATTCATTCATACTGGATGTAAGGCTCGTGCTGAACATACCATTCCATTCTGTCAGCATTCCTTTTTTTCACATCTCTTCCCAAAACTCTGTGATTTAAGTTAAGTGACGACTCTCTGGCAATGTGTGTGGTTTAGTCTCTGAAACAGCCACATCTAAGACAGAGCAGTGCAGCACTGGTGACAGGAACATTGCACAACAAATTTCAGGAAGGGCAGTGGGGGTTGCTAAGCATTTTATCTGTTGGGAGTAGGAAAAATGCTGTATGTGGATGAGTGTAATTAGGTCATTGGTTTATGTGCCCAAAGCCCTAGTTTCCCAATGTTTCTTAGAATTAACGAGGATGTATATTTAATGTGTGTCTTTGATTTGGCTGAAAAGCATAGCCAGGCAATCCCCTGCTGCCTATACATAATTGTAAGTGTATATTTATCTACAAAACTCCACAGACATAGATAATTCCAAGGAGGATTGGCAACAACTCCTCCTCAATAGCCTCCAGTTTCAGATACAGATTTCCAGGCTCTGGAACACCTTTTGTGCTACAGAACTCCCTGGATATCTGGGAGTTTAATGAGCGAGCTCAGGGGGTCTGTGGGCCACAGTTACTCCTTGGATTTCTCCTGGAGGTGGGATACTCCAGGATGTGACGAGTGCTGGAGCCCAGAGGCTGCAAGGCTGGCCAGGCAGCCACTTGGATTTTCTTCCCAACACAATTTGAATTCAGTTTGCTGTTTCCAAATCCCTTGTTTAGGGCTGCTTTGTTTTCCCTTGGACAGTAGGGCTGCAGCCTGGCCTTGCAAAATAGCCATTAACACGGCATGTTTTACTCACTTGTGCTTTTTGCATTAACTGCAACCTTGCCAGGACTCTGTGTGTGATTTCTCTTGGTGGTAGCACCCCTGGGATGGAAGATTAGGGGGGAAGAACCTGTGCAGCTGCAGCTGGGGAGGGGAATATGTGAGAGGCACAGCCCTGCAGCCCCCAGGCCAGGGGAGGAGGTGCCTGGGGGTCTGGGGAGCACAGATCCCACTCTGGAGCAGGTTTGGTGGGAATGGTGTGACCCCCACAGTTTGGGGGGTTCCTGAGGGGCTGACCCTATGCATACAGGGATCCACACTGGAGCGGGGAAGGAATGTGAGGAGTCCAGCCCCTGAGGAAGAAGGAGCAGCAGAGCCCACCTGTGATGTCCTCGCCCTGCTCAGCTGAGGACAGGGCAGCTTTGATGGGCACTTGGGTGTCCAGCTGGGATCAAACCACAGCATTCTTAATTCCACATGGATTTTTCTCTTTTTTCTTTCCTTTTCCACCTCCCCCCAGAAGATCCTCTTCATTTCCTGTTGCACAAAGAAGCATTTGTGAGCACATCAGCTCAGCAAAGCCCTCAGTGACTCTGGAGCTCACTTCTCAATTAAAGGGAGCTCATTTTTGGAAAGGGCAGCAACACGTCACCCACTGAGCTTCTGCTGCAGTGTGGTGTACTTAACCTTCTAAAAAACCTTTCAAAAACCCACTCCCACCACCAGAAGCTACCTGTGCTCTAGCTGGCAGGGCTCCAGCTTCTCCCAGTTGGGACCAGGCTGGGTTCCTGCCCTGCTGCTGTGGCTCTCACCAGCTGGGTTTCACCCCTTGGGATTTGCCACCAAGATGTGCCAGACTCTGAAGGTGGGAGCAAGCCCTGAAATGCTCAGGGTGGGAAAATGGGTGTTTTGGGGCAGGCAGCACAGCTGGGCAGTGTGACCACGCCAAGCCTGTGGCAGGGGCAACTTCGTGAGGGGTGGTGTGACACCTGCTCACCCCTCCCCAGCTGCCACCATCACCCTGCCTGCAACAGCCTCTTCAGAAATGGGGTTTTTGCCCAAACTTGCACTGCTCTGCGTGGTCCTCAGGAGCCCCACGCCTTCCTCTCCCTCACCCAGCTTTGTAACTCTTCCATTTTTGATTGTTCTGCAGGTATTTAATCATCATTAAGGCATTTGTAGCAGCACAGTGGCTTCGTCAGCATGGAGCTGTGTGGAGGCCAGTCAGCCTTGGTGAGGCAGGATGGTGTCTGTGAGGGAATCTGAATCCTCTGGGCATTTTGCTTTGAGGAGAAATTATTCCCTTTATTGATTTAATTCTAGCTTCTCGCCTCGCATCGATCTGGACTGGTCACCAGAGACAGTTTCACTGGAGTTTTTGTCTTTTCAGGCAACTGTTGGAAGGCCAAAAAAAAAAAAAACAGAACCCACTCCTTTGAATTAGGCATCATCTGCTAGAAAGGTTTTGTGGGAATACCTGGTTTTGTCACACTCCTGTTGCCTAATTTGGGTTTGCTGACACGTAATAGACACGCAGAAGTGCTGAAGATGAATGACTCCATGTGATAAAGCAGTAACTTCTCCTGCCCCCAAGGCTTCATTCCTGGTTTTTTTTTGATCCAAACCTCAAAAGGATTGTCCTGGATGTTTATGCTATCCCGTTTTTCATCCCCTTCTGTAAAAGGGGGGACAGGTAGTTTTATCCTCTCTTGTTTTTGGAGGCAGCAATAGAGAAATCTTACAAGAGGTACTTCCTTCCATGATTTTCTGCTGTTTAAAGCCTTGGGGTGAACTTTGTGTTTTCTATTAGCCCCTAGTCCACATCCAAACCTTCTGAACTCTCTGAGATTTGTAGTGCTGGGACCATGTCTAGGATGCTTACAGGAAGAGAAACCTCTTACTACATAAATTCTGCCTGGGATCATGAGCATTGCTCACTGCTCTGGTTTTGTACAGCTTTAACAATCAAATAAGAGTTGGTTTGGTGTTTTTTTCCTTTATACCTTGTCTTGCAGCTCTTTCTCCTGCCTGTTGAGCTCTTGCTGTTAACAAGAACCAGTTGTGTGGACATCAAACTGTTGTGAGAAAAGGGCAGGAGTAGCTTAGGTTTGAGCAGCCTCCTTTTCTGCAGGGACAGAAATCAGAGACAACACCACTGAAATTTCCCTCACCCCACAAGGGGCCTCGTTGTGCTTTTTTCACCAGCAATACCAAACTTTTTCTTCCCATTTGTAATTTTATTGGGGGTTTATAGAGTATTGTGGTGTTTTGCAGTTGAATGGTCTGTTTCCTTGCATTCCCATCAGGAAACAGAAACTTCTTTTCCTTCTAGGAAGGGGAAAGTGTAGGCTCCAAAGAATTATGTTAAGCTTGGAACTCAGCAATTTGACAACACCAGACCCTCGCTGTAATGGCTCCTGCTGGTGCCCACCAGGTTTAAAATGAGCTTCTGTTATTATAGCCTAAATATTTTTATTACAATTTGCAACACCAAGGATGAAAATGTAGAATGGCTTAGAAACCTGGCTGGTAAATTATATGAAAAGTGATTTTGGTAATTTAACAAGAAATTAAGCTGAGCTCAAACTGAAAACCTGTGCTTCAGACTGAATTCTGATTTTTTTTTTCTCCCTAATGATGCCAGGAATACCTTTGGTCTGCCAGATTCATTGGGAAACCTTTGAAACAACAATTTTTATTTAAAATAGTGCTTTAAAATAAGTTTTTAAACAGCTCTTTGAACAACTAGGTCTTTTAAATGTTTTGCATCACTCTGTACTCTCTGAACTGCCCATTCTGAACATGAGATTTTATCCCAGGCTGTGAACTGCTCTTTTAGATGGCAATTCCTGTGTCTTGCTCTTTCACCTTCCTCTCTCTCCTTTGCAAAAATACCCATTTCAGACAGATTCAGAATGCTCAATCTGCCACAATCTTAATTAACAGCAGACAGTGTCTTCCTGGTGCCTTTGGGCCGTGAACTTCCTATTGATCCTAATTTCTAATTTCTGTAAAATGACTATCTCATTTTGATACTAATTTATTTTCCTCTGGAAAGAAAACAGTTGGGACATCAGGTGAGGAGGTGTCCTTGAAAAATATGCATTACTCTTCCTCTTTTTCCCTGTACCACAGGGTGGATAAAACCACGTGGGTTCCCACTGAGTGGAGCTGTTACCAGTGCCTCAAGATCCAGGTGCAGCTCCATTTTCAGTGCTGTTTTCTGGGTTCTTTTACCCAGGCAGCAGCACACATGATTATGTGTGAACCATGATTATTCTCCTCTGATTGACACCTGCCTTCTCCTAATAAAGTCCCAGTTGCCCATCTGCATGGTGTTCCCTTTTCTCTTAATGCTTTTAATGTAAGATGAAAAATTCCTTTACAGCACCGTGCTGAAACTCAACAAAAAGGCAAACTATCTAAAATTCTTCAGTGATGGTGCAGCACTGGGACTCTTTTCAAGGCTCTCTTGTGGATTAAAACTGTATAAAACTGCGTAATGTTTGTGGTTTGGATGCTGCTTTGAACCAGAGCAGTAGAAGAAAATTTTCTGCACATACTTTAGGTTTGTAGTAATATGTCAGAACTGAAGGTAAAAATCTGGCTTGGGCTGGAGCTGAGATACCTGTGTAAAGAAAATCGCTGTACACTGATATCTAATCAATTTTGTCACGTCCTCATTGTATTCTGTGCTTTCTGCTGTGGTTTTGCTGTTCCTGTACATTGTGTGTGGGGTGTCTTTGAGACCCTGGGAGGTTCCCATGGCCTTGAGGGGACAGGGGGGGCACTCTCCGTGAAAGGGAAATGCACTGCAAGTTTCTGAGCACACCCAAGGCAACCCAGGGAGCCTCCACACTGCCAAGGGACAGCACCTGGGCCAGGGGCTCTGGGCAGTGTTGAGCTGACTGTTCTCACACTGTGGATCATTTCCTTCTCTCAGCCTGTCTGACACAGCCTCTTTCCTCCTCACAGGAAGGTGCTGATTCCACCTCAACGCCACCCAAAATCGCTGAGTGGTTTGTTGTCGTGTTTTTTCAGCTAACACCAGGTGTGAAATATAACCTGCAGGTGTCCAGGGCAGGTGCTGAGCAGGCTGGAAGGGCTCTGGGACACCAGTGTCACACCTTCCTGTGTGATGTGCCTTGTAGTTCATCCTTTACTCCTTCCTGATTTCCTGCTTCAGTGTCTCTGAAAACCTGGAGTCTGAGCAGCATCAGGGAGAGGGGACATGAGGTGTGTGGGCTCCCTGAAGCCTTGCCTTGATCCGTGGAGAGGTGGAAATCAGAAATTTCAGTTTTCACCTTTCCAGCTGGTGTCTCCTAGCTCCATCGGCTCCTTTGCCAAAAGGACGCGGGTGGCTAGCTGAAACAGGGGCTGGTGGCCCGTCTGGGCTCCTCTCCTTCCCACCTTCGGGGTGGATTGGCATCCCAGCTGGGCTGCCACTGGTTCCTGTGGTTCTGACCATCCACAGGAATAAAAGGCAAAGCAGCTCATTAAGAAGAAAACCCCGCGTTTTACAGTAATTTTCATGAAAGGAAACACACAGGGCCAGTCCCATCCTTTTGTTTAGATGGGGTTTTGGTGTTTATTTGGAGGTGGTGCAACCTTTCTTAAAAATCTTATTCTCCAGACTCTTTGGCAGCATTTACCCAGCAAGCAGTGAACTTGTGTGTTTGGTCTGAAAATTGCTGTTTCCCCTTCTTTTTGGTTTTTGGCTGTTTTTTTTCCCCTCCCGTGTGTTTGAAGAGGTTTCAGCTCTCACAGGTGTCACTGTAGGCGATTGTTCGATCATAATTATCAAAGCTTTGATCTCATTTCAGGAAAGTATGGATGAATTCAGATCTGTGGCTGGGGAGGGGTCAGGAGGAACACAGGGAGAGGCTGAATGGGAGTTAAGAGGCAGCAGAGAGGAAAGCACAGTTCTGAGTTCTAAAAACAATTTTATATTCAGTAGAAACCTACTAGAGGGGGGGAAAAAAAAAGCTTGCAATACTTCATCTGCTCTACCTTAGCTTGTAAATTGAATCCTGCTCCCAGATTTATTGAGAACTCACTGCTGCTCTATATTTCTAAGTGCATTTTGTCATTAGAAAACACCTACATGAGTGATATTTCCACATGCTCTACTGATCTAAAGTGGTTTTCTGCAATAAGCTGATTAAAGTGAGTGATCCAAAACCTGCTGAGCAGATCTGTGGATAATAGGTAATCTGGGCAGTAATGGGCTCCTGATGGTGCCCAGGTGTATGTGTACAAATTGTTCAGCAGGGAGAAAGAATGTGCTTAATTCAGCTGTAACAGTTTTTAAAAGATGGTTCTTTGGGTTGAGTCCAGGGATTCTCCTAAATCAGAGTGCCCCAGTCTGGTATTGAGAGGGAAATTTTCATCATACAGATGCTGAACTAGTCCATTTTTAATTTCAGAATAATTTAAATGTTAATTTGTGGAGGGCGTGGTTCCATTCTTCAGCACTCAGAGCAGGAGGCTGAGCCCGTGGTTCAGGAGGCTCTGCAAGCTCAGACTTAACTTTAAGCTAACTCCTGTTTTCCACCAGTTAAATACTCTTTTGTGATCTGTTTTAGCATGGCTTTCAGATAGTAGCTGCTGTGTGCAGTCACCAGATTTTGGGGTGGAAAACTCCATCCCTCCACACTCCGCCTCGAGAGGAACACCAGGACACACATTCCCTACACAAGAAACCAAACCAGGAGTTTTTATTTTCCCTCTGAGGCCCCTGTGATCACCCTGAGGGGTAGGAAAGGGTTAGGGAGACCCAGCAGCTCCAGGATCTGACAGCCTGGAGCAGGATTGTGACACAGTTTAGCCAGTTCTGATGTTATATAAATGTATATGTGGTAAATAATGACCATGAGAAACGTCTCCCAGCATTTGCCAATAGATTTTCAGTGCACTGGATTTATGGAAGGCCTTGACAAAATTCCTAAACAAACCAAGTTTTTCCTTCACTCTGTACTTTTGTAGCTGTGATTAAGAGGTTTGTATTTTTTCCCCAGTGAAGGCAGTGGTGCTGGTGTGTTCCTCGAAGTGCATGTGGTCTAGTTTATTTAAGCAGGAAGGAGTTTAAGTGGAAATGAGCCACAGAAATGTGTGCCACTTGTCTAAAACAAACATGGTTTAGGCTTTTTTCCCTGTAAGTGACATCTATTATTACATTTTTAAGTAGATCTTTGTTAGTAAGCATCTGTAAGCGTGTTTGATCAGATGGAAAGATCCAAGCCTGTGTTTATATTGCTAAACCAGAATGTTCTCTTGACATAAGGACCTGCACCAATGCCAGCTGAAGTTAATTGGGAATTTGCAACTCAAAGGATGTAAATCCCTAAAAAAGTTTCTGTTTTGTAGGACTACACAAATGCAGTGGATGAATAGAAATGTTGAGAACTGATCTAGACCAGTTATTGGGAATTACATCAGATATTAAAAGTTATGTCATTAACAGATAAATGTGAGCATCTTCTCAATATGGAAGATTGTTGGCTCTTGCTGCAATCAGTCTGTCAATTTACAGGCTATTTGAGGGATTCCAAGTTCACTTTCCTCCCTCTGGAGGATTCCAAGGATATGTGAACTAAAAAAAACTCACACAACTTGCACAAGCATAAAACAAACCCATCCCACTTTTGGTGGTTTCTGGTCCCAGAGAACGGAGATCCTCACTTGCAGGAGCTGAAGATATAATTTAAAATCGTCCTGGGTTTTGGAGTTTTGCTTTAAGTTGTGTTTTTTGGAGGTAATTCCAAGCTTTCCCAGCAGTGATGGATGCAGTTGCAGATTGGCCTCCAGCCAGAAGTGGGAGCTTATTAAGAAGCATTGAAAATATTCTTCATTAACTGTGAAATTGGACAAGATGTTTGTTTTTATTGTTGTTGTTGTCATTGTCTGTCTGGTGACCTCGAAGGAGACTAAGCTTGACACGCTGAGCTTAGGGAAATGCAGGAATGACTCAGGAATTGTTCTATTCAGCTATTTCCTGAGTATTTTTCTCTAGTTTCTATGAATTTGTCTTGGTATCAAGTATGGATTGGGCTCTGATGATCTCTGATACCACTGCTCTCCTCAGAGGGCTGAAATCGACACAAAAAAAAAATTCTCAGTTTCTTCACTAACTTAGGGAAAAGTCCCTCAACTCTAGTTTCAAGTGATGAAGTTGAATGTACCCAGCAATTTCTTCAAGACTTGATGGGATTTACATTTTGCAGGATTATTTAGAAGTATATGGGCCTGCTTTCATATAATTTCTAGGAATAAATGCCAGCAAAAACCATATCTGTAAACTGATACTACTGCCAAAACATAAAACATTTTATTTTCCTTTTCCCATTCTACATTGAATTAAAAAGAAAAATGCCTCTATAATTTACCTTACATTATAGTCACTCTAGCATATCTCTGAGGGGGAATACCATCATGTTTTTAATCACATGTAGCTCCCATTTAGCCTACCCACGTTTTTAATATTCCATTTTAAAGAGCTCTGTCTGCATGGAGTGTTCTCATTGCATCATTTGGGCCTCAGAAATTTGAAGTTCCTGTGTTAATGCTCTCAGAGTTCTCTGTCCACAAGCTGCTGCTGCCACACATTTTTATGATTCTGAATAAAGTGTGTATCACATTTTATCCTCTGTTATTATCTACTCATGGTATTAAGCCTTCATTAAGATTCAGATCCAGGTGATGCAGAGAACCATTAAACCAGGCAGGGGAAGGATGTACAGACTGAGAAATTTGGATGCTGAGAGCTGAGATCCCCTCTCTTGCTAAAATGCCAGCTCATGGTTGGAACCAATTATTTTAAGTAGTAAAAAATGAGGGAAGTAATGCAGCTGTTCAGGGGCACAATCCTGGATTTCCTGGGAAACCTTTCCATCCACATTGGTTTGCGAGGGTTTTTCTCTTTCCAAATTGGGCAAAACTTGGGTAGAGTCATAACCAGAGTGTGCTGGGCTGGCTCTAGAGGTAGAGCAAAGTGCAAGGACACCTCACCTTTCTGGAAAATAGAGGGTTTTTTTTGGTGCAGCTTCTGCAGAGCCATGGCCCTGAGCGGCTCTGGGTTCCTGGGCTGTTGGGTAAGGAGAGCCTTGCGTGTCTTCTGCTGCTCACAGCTCTTACTCAGCTCTGGAAAGAAATATCTGGTCATGTAACCACTCTCCTCCAGATCTGGGGCCAGAATCTCAGCTGGTGCAAGTCAGCAGAGCTCCACTGACATTATTAGTGCTGCAGTGATTCACACCATATGTGGGTCTGGTCTTCTGTCTTAATTTATGAACTAAATGTCAGGAAATATGAAATGATCTCTTATAGTCAGCAGTTCTCCAGATGTGTTAATGGAGTTTAAGTTTAACAAAAGGCAAGACTTCAAAAAAAGAGATCCAGCAGAAGAATAAACTTTCAGGAGGAGTGCCTTACTCACGGGCTTCTAGGCAACAGAGGGCTGTGCAGCTTGCTGCAACTTAAAGAAATTAACTCAGTTATGCATCAGGATATGGTAATACAGCCTCTCTGAGAAATCCAAAATAATTTAAATTAACAGAGCAGGCTGCTGACATTCAAGTGCAGCTGCCATGCAAGTGGGAATCACCAAGTCTGGCAACAAAAATCAAGTTGCTGATGATCTTTGTGTGAAGAGCCTAATGCCTCCACTCTGCAAGTGGGGCTGGGTTTTTTTCAGAGGCTGCAGCTTTTGGAGATTAAATGAGGACCATGTTGTTACAAGGACACAGAAGCTTAATAGTTCTCACTGTGCAATGTGAAAACTCATCAGTGGCTTGGCTTAAAGATGTGATCTCATGGATGGTGTTGAAAACTGTTATTTTAGCCAGTGAGGATGGTTGTTGACGTTGCTTAAGCCCTGTCAGGCTTCCTTGTCCAAATCAGAAAACTCTGGAAGAGCTGAAACCTCACAGCCAACAAATGTGGGGTCTCAGAGGTCTTTTAATTCTCTTATGCCTGAATAATATATGAGAATATGCTCAAAAAAAAACCCCAAACAAACCTGAAATATCCTGTGGTGGCACAAAGGCCTCCACAACCTAATTTATTTGCTAATGAGACCTTTCAGAATTAATTTAAATGATCAGTGTGTGGCTCCACCCCATGTGGTTCACTTGTGTTGTTCTCACTGGAGATGGACCCAACAAAGATAAAAGAGCAGCACACCTTCAGTGGTTGAACCTGATAACCCTCTGCTGGGGCTTGGTGCCTGTATTTTATTTTTAAATAAGTTGATTTCTAGCCCCCAGAGCAGCGTGGGATGCTCTGAGGTCATTGGTGAAGAGCCCAGTTCCTGCAGGTCTGTTTCACAGCTAATCCCAGGGACTTTTGGTGAGGCAAATTATCTGTTCAGGTGTCAGAAGGAATATAAATTGGCACAATTTGTTCAGGCCTGAAGAAAAGCATTCTGGAAGAGTCCTCAGAGAAAGCTCACTAGACTTTCAGAGAAATACCATCATCTGAAGATAGCAGTATATTGAATTTGGAGGGGTTTGCAGAGCTGGAGTGGCAGAGAGAGTGGTGAGGAATCCCTTCTGATGGCTGGGGAGCTCTGAGGAGGTGGCAGCATCCAAGAGTCAGCATTTATTGGTTTTTGTTGATTGCCCTGGGGCGCAGCAGGGATGAAATGGAACTCGTTCCTCAGCTCCAGGAAACACAGAATATTCACAGCTCTGACCCTCCAAGGGCCTGGGGAACTTCAGGTGGGAGTTGTGCAGTGCCTGGTGTCTCAGAGAGCTCATTCCCCTGTGGAATTGCCATCTTTTACAGAGACTCCTGCTCCCTAGAGATTCCTAGGTAGGAGATACGGAAAAATTTGCTTCTGAAAATGGCTGAATTTTGACCAACAGTGCTGACTTCACCACACAGAGCAGCTGAAGGCAGATGCTCAAATCAGTCTGAAAATTACGATTTCATGGCATGCCTCATTTCACAGAGTCCTCACAGGGCAGAACTCCCCACCACCTCTGTCTAGTTCTTCCCATCCTGGGTAACACATGAATTTTTCACCTTTTTGTCAGAATTGCAGCAGTGTAATAAATAAAGCTGGGCACGAGCCCTCAACCCCTGTGGAGCTCCAGCCAGCCCCAAATCCTGCAGTACAGCACACGAGATCTGATCCCTGCTTCCCACGCCCAAAATGTAAAACATTTTGGTTTTTGTATTGTCCATTCTACATTGAATTAAAAAGAGAAATACCCCTGTAATTTACCTTACGTGGTAGTCACTCCAGGGTATCTCTGAGGGGGAATACCTTCATATTTTTGCCCCTGCAGCCAGGTCCTGAGCCAAGGGGAGGAGATCACATCTTATTTTCAAGGCAGTGACTGATGCTGGAAACACACACTCCTGTGATTGATAAATCTCCCCTAAACTAGATTTAAAAAAAAAGAAAATAAGGTTTCTCTGTAAGATTCAGTTGGTTTTTATGGGTGGTGAGGTGGGATTTTTTTGTTTGTTTTGGTTTTGGGTTTTTTTGTGGTTTTTTTTTTTTGTTGTTGTTTGTTTGTTTGTTTGTTTTTGTGGATTCAGCCTGTATAAGAGTAACTCCTACAGGGATCAGAAGCTGTTGCAAATGCCACTTTTTTGTTTTTTTGGAAACACAGGAAAAATCACCTTCCCAAGGCACAAGGGCAGAACTTGGAATCATGTCTTGGAGAGAGAGCAGTAATAGGAAACATGGTCTCTTAACATGATTTCTGCATCTCTGCTGCTCTTCCTAGCTCTCCATGTGGAAATTGTGGGTGAAATGGTCACTCTCAGGCTGTTCAAAAAACTTCCAGCAGAGCAGCTGGAGCGCTGGCATTTATAAACTGAATTTCCTCTGCTTCCTTTGCCGCCCCAGCGAGCAATTAATAATTTATGTGTATATATTATATATAATAATATGCAATGTATAGAATTAATATATAATATATAATAATTATTATTAATAGTTCCTAATATTTTCATAATGATATTTAAATATATTAAATATATTTATATTAATTATATATATTTTCTATATCTTATATTATATATTATGTAAAATTAATAATTTATTAATAATATTATAATTATATTATATATTATATGTTTATATAATGTATCTATAATATATAAATATATAATATATATAAAATAGATATTATATATAATACATATAATATATAATATATAATTATTTGTTAGAATATATTAATGATATTATATGATAATGTATTAATACTATTTAATTAATTAACTAAAGTATATTGGTATAAGTAATAAATTATATTAATATAATGATATTATGTAGTATATATTAAATATATTAAATATATTAAATATATTATATATTATATAAATATATATTAATATACATTAATAATAAATAAATAAAAATAAATTTAAATGTCACTATAGGATAACGTTATTAAAACTATTAATAATAATTATGAATTGTTGTTATTATTATTTAATAATTTAATTTTTAAATTTAATATTTTAAATTTAATTGAATTTACTAAGTTAATAAGTAATTAATACTGATAATTAATAAAATATAATAAACTATAGATTAATAAAATCTAACCTACTAAAATCTAATAATTAACCTTCCTCTTAGACATAGCCTGAAAAAAACCAGACCCAAAATGAGTTGGATTCACTTACAATCTGCTTCCAAATTTGTCTCACCTCCCTCTGCTTTTTGTTTGCAGGCCTGGCCCAGCCTCGCAGGCGATGTCGGGGCAGCGCTGCCCGGATTGGGATCTGGAAACCCTGGAAAACTCCTGTCAGCCAGAGGACCTCTTGGAGGACGTGTAGCCAGCTGTGGGCACTGGTGCTTCCCCCAGGGAGAAGCCATAAACTAAAATAGTTTTTTTTTTTACAGAGCAGAGCCAAAATCTTTGCTGTGAGGCTCTAAACCCTCCTGGGCCGCGCTTCTCCCGCCCTTGCAGACCCTCAGCCCTGCTGCACCTCATCTGTGCGGGGCTAAAAGTTGAGTTTCGCCTCTGTGTAGAGCTTTTATCACCTGCATGTGGGAAGGGACAGCTCTGTGGATGTGCTCTTGCATCTTCCCAGCCTCTGATGGTGCTCAGGATTCACCATTTCCCATGAGGTGATCCCACTGTTCTCAGCCTTTCCTAGCTCAGCCCAGACATGGATAAATCAGCTTTATTTGATCTTGGAACGGTCTGTTCAGAGCCAAAGCATACAAAGAGATGTCCTTTTACTTGAGGGCACTATGCATTATCAGGTGTTCCTGCTTTTGGGAGTAAAGTGCTACTGAAGTTGATATTAGCTCTATTTTAACATTCTGTAGAAACCCACGGCGTTTAAAATTGTGATTTTTTTGATACTTTGGCTTTTTTCCTTAAGGTGATTTCTAAAAAAAAATAAAAAAAAAAATAAAATGCACTTGAAAAATAAATCAAATTTGTCTTTATTTGTTAGACACTATGAGTAAAGGCAGTGATTGTGAAAGCATGTTAATGCCTGAGCTTGTCTTGCCCCAAACTGATGCATTCATTTAGATTTAGAGTTAGATTTAGATTTAAGGCTTCACCAAAACAGACCACGTTGACATGCATTTACCTTCTTTCAGTGGTCAAAATGAAGAGCTAAATGTGGATCTCAGGTTTCTGCTTTGCAGTTTCAAGAGTTTCTTGTTAAAGACATAAAGATCCATTTCTTTCTGCAGAAGGAATCCCACTGAAGTCAGCTGCTGAAATCTTCTGTGCTCTGTGGGTTGCAGAGCTCTTTGGTGGAATACTTGATATTTCTGCAGTGTCTCTGATTCTGCCAGAATTCCATCCTACATTCAATTAAAAGCATCCCTGTCAGTATTTTCAGGCTTCACACAAGAACGTGGGGATCTGGGAATATTGCATTTAAGCACGCCTCTCTGAAAAAAACCCCATGGTCACAGCGTTTAAAAGTCACAAAGGGCTTTGGGACGGCGTTATAAATCACACAGCAAAAATAAGAATGGCCAAAATATTTTGCTTGCTAAAAGGGCTTTGTGCCTGGGAAGTGACAGGGCCACAAAAGAGCCATTCATGCACCCATGGATAGGCACAGCCTGATTTAAAATCCTCCAGTGCTGATCTGACAATGCTTTCAGCAAAAGCTTGTACGTGGTTTCAGTCTGAGAGTGAAAATGTTCCATGCCTTCACCTGGAGTGCCAGAGCCTTGGCTGTGCCTGCAGCAGAAAATGCAGGTGAATGGAGCTGAGCATCCCACAGAACTCCCCACTCTCAGGAAAATGATGGGTTTCTAATAGCAAAATGTTCCTGTGCAAATAGGAAATGTTACACGCCGTAAAGTCTGCCTGAGTGTTCTTTTCTCTCCTTTTTTTGTTTATTTTTGAGGTGTTTTTCAATTATTTGTTTGGTTTTGGGCTTTGAGGGGTTTGTCTTGTTTTTTTGTTTTCGTTTTGTTTTGGGTTTTTGTGGTTATTTGGGGGTTTTTTTGTGTCTTTCTGGTTTGGGGTTTTGTTTGGTTTTGTTTTGTTTTGTTTTGGGGTCTTTTTAGGGTTTTTGGTGTTGTTTTTTGTTTGTTTGTTTTGTTTGTTTGTTTGTTTTTAGAGATTTGCAGATCCAGGCCAGGAGCCAAGCAGGAAATTCCTTGGTGGGGCATTCCCATCTTGGTCTGTGTGAGCTCAGTTGTGCTGTCTGGGGGTGGGAAGTAATAATAATTTAATATTAATTATAATAGCTCTTATTATAATTATTATAATAATTATTATATTTAAATAAATAAAATTAATATAATAAATATAATTATAAACTAATATTATAAAATAATTCTAAATAATAATTATTAATAACAGTTATTCTTTAATAATATGATCTTTAAATTAACTTTAGCTGCTAAATTAATAAGTAATTAATACTAATAATTAATAAAATATAATAAACTATAAATTAATAAAATATAACATACTAAAATCTAATAATTAATGTAATATTTGGTGTTGCTTGGTTGTCACTGAGAAAAGCCAAGGTCTTTGCCATCTCTCCACAATCTGGATCTAATCCTCACTCTATTCACCCTCCTCTTTAGCAGAGCTACCAAACTGAGACTTATTTTGTTTTGTGAACAGGGTTCTCTTTGTTTTCCAGGTGTGAAGATGTCACATCACTCCGTTGCTTCTTCCCTACCCAAATGACAGGAGACAAAATAGAGAAAAATGCCCAGAAATGGGTTTTTCAAGGCAGAAACTGAACCAAACTTACAAATTACAGATCAGATCCCAAGGATTCTTTATTAACATTTCCCCTACAGATGATTTACCAGGTAATTTCTTTTTCCCCACCAGTTTAAACTGTATTTATGGGGGGAGATAAAAGATGCAGTTATTTTACAGAAGGAAAAAACATGTTTTCATCAGAGGCCGGGACTCATCTAGAGATTTTTACCTTTAATGTAACTGCTTGAGCAGAATTTGTGTTGTCATGCAAAACAATTTGTTATTTGAGGTCTGAGTTCATCAATTTTGAAAGGCACAGCTCACAAATACTTCTTTTCAAGAGAGGGAAAATAAAGTTGTGGACCAAAAAAAAATGCCCAGAACCCCATGAATTCCTGAGGAAGTGCTGCATAAAGCGTTGCCTTTGGCATGATAATGTCAGTTTGATTTTGAGATAATGTTTTGACAATCTGTATCACTATTTTAACTCCTGTTCTCACTGCTATTCCCAAAAGCAGACACTCTGTGTGTGCATCAGGTTCTCCCTCTCTTCGTGCCCTTGCTGTATAAATGATTGTGTGTATAAATGTGAAATTTATTTAATCTATTTTATTTAAATTACATCTAATTTATTTATTTCTCTGGAAGTATTTAGGGTGGTGTAGCTGACAGCTGCTGCAGTTTGATCCATCAGCCTGGAGGTGCTTGAGGGAAGAAAAAGTCTTTACACGTGGGGGATTCGGGTGCTGATAAATGTTTATGGCAAAGATTCTTCTTTTTTTTCCTGTTTTTCTGGGAAAAATAAAATATTGGAATGGTGAAGTCAAAATGGGAGGAAAACAGGGCAATAAAAGCATGTCCAGGCTGCTTAGAGACTGAAGGTGATATATTTGAACTTCTTCTGAGCAATCCTAATTGAGAAAAATGCCCAGGGTCTCGTTACCCAACTGAGAGAAGATCAATCCTCTTCAATCCTCTCAGCAAGTGCTGCTTCCCTACTAAATGTTTTCCTGCTCTGATTTTATTCTAATTCCCTTCACAAAGTCTGCCCCCTCATAAAATCTTTCTCCTAAATTTCCTTTGGATGATCTGTCATCCTCCATCTCATTTTTTTTTATATAATTTTTTATTTTTTCCCTTATAATGTTGGTCAGCATCTGAATTTTCATCCTTTTCTGACCATTAAACCATTTCCCTGCTGTTATAATTACACTCCAGGATCAATTTAATTCATGAAAGTCATCAGGATTCATCTGCTGCTGTTAGGAAAATGAAACTATTTTTGAAGACCAACACTTTTAAGAAGGAAATCGCTGAGCTGAAGGAAGATTGTTTCTGGATATCCCTAGCAATGAGTTCTGGGGTCAGCCTCATTTTCACCAGTGGCATTGGAACAAAAAGCAGGAATTGCTGTGAAACCTCTTGAAGATGTGGATCTGGGAAGCCTGGCACTGTCTGGTCTTGAATTTCATGCAGTCCCACTGGGCAGAGGTGACAAAAGAAATCACTTTTTTTTTTTTAATTTTATTTTCTTTCCTGGCTTCTCATATCATCCAAGGTGATGTTTGTGCAAGCCCTGGATTAAAAGGATGACCATTCTGCTTTAAGGTTCTTTCTTGGGAAGGAAACAAAGCTCAGTTTGGGGTTTTTTTAATGGTATTTGCCTTGTACAGAAATATTTAACCAGGGAAAATTTTGCCATCATTCCTGCAGCCTCACAGAGTCACTGGACAGGTGATTTTGGAAAGGGATTGTCAAAATTGAAAAGGTTTTCTTGTGAGACCCAATTTTGGGAATCAAACCCGTGGCTTCTGGCTGGAATACCCTTCCTGGGTAAGAGACAAACACATGAAACCTCTTTAATACTGAATTCTTAGTCCTTACTGTCTTCCTCTCACACACAGAGCTGTTGATCAGTTGAGAGAGTCTGAGAGGAACATTTGATGGTAAAATTCATCTCCAGAGGTAGACATCCACTCTGTGAAGGGGATGAAGGTAATGTTTAAATATCTCTTTTTATGCAGCTGTTACTGCAGAATTAATTTAATAATCATCAGTACAGCAGGTAGCACCCATGTTGCTCTGAGTAAATGATATAATACCACATTGTGCTTATTCTCCTGCTTAATTAATGATGAGTTTGAAGTCCTGCATCTCATTTCCAGTGCAGGTTTCTGGTTCCTGTTGGCTGAGAGACCTGGGTTTAATAATCAGTTTAATTGCCCACCTCAATATCCCTTGTGTGGCCCTTTCTTTCTGAGACCTTGCCAGGTTGGCTTCCAAGGCAGTTGAAAGATGTTAAAACTCAATTTTAACCAAAAGCCACAGTTCTAGGCAGAAAAGGCTGGGAAAAAAAAGTCTGTCCTCCAGACTCACATCCAGAGAAAGGCAATAAAATGTATTTACAGGAATATTCACAAGCTCACTCATCTAAAGTTTATAAAGACACTGGAGGGGTTTTTATGCAGCAAAGAAATGAGGAAGATGGAGGAGCACAGGAGTTCTTACATTAAATAGTCATTAAAAATGTACCAAAATGTGCAATAGTGTGCTCAAGGTTTTGCATTCCTGCTCTATTAGGACGGCAGGAATTGACAATACTCTCTGACAGCATTTCCACACAGTGAGCACATGGTTAATTTCCCTTTCTGGGGAGGGGAGAAAATGACCTTCACCCTTCCTGAAGGTAGCTGGCAGGCCCTGGCCAGGCAGAAAGCATCACCTGGTATCCCTGAGGATGGATGAGCCCTCCACCCTCCTGTTATCCATGGATTACTCGCTCTGGAGTGGGGAAAGCTCAGCAGCACCAGCACTTCTGCAGCTCCCCTGCCCAGGAAATTGCAGTGATTACAAGCCCAGGAAAAGCAAAAGCTAAACTTCACCATGGTATGGATCCTTTCTGCTTGAGGGCATCCCTGCACTCCAGGTTTTTCAGGCTGTCTTAGCTCAGCTTTGATCCAGCTGGTGATGCTGGAGGCTTGCCTGGATAACCACATTTATTTCACAGGGCTGTGGGGAAAAGACCTGGTCTGGTCCTGGGCAGCTCCTCGTGGTGGAGGAGACAAAACGCTGTGTCCTGCTCCCTGTTTCAGCCTCATGACTCCATCCTTCCCACCACAGAGCCAAAACCCAGAGAGATGGGAAATTAAATCAGCCACCCTAATAAACATCCATAAAAAACAAGAGCGTCCTCCCAGGAACAAAAGAGCAATTGAGACATTTTAACCCAAACCTCTGCTATAAATTAATCAGAGCTGTTTCAGGGCATGAAATTCTCTGCTGCAGAGGCATGGAGGAAGTGAAATAATTTCTGCCTAGCACTTGGCCCCTTGCAGCCTGTCTCGTTCCTGCTCATGCAAGCCTTGGAAAGATGGGACAGGGCTCCCAGGAATGTTGTGTCTTCCACTTGGACTGCAGCTGAGCTCCAGGGCCAAAATGGGTGATGATTTATTGCAACTGCTCCGTAATAAGCTGCTGTGAGCCCAGAATGAGCTGCTGTTTTGCAATGCTGGGGTTTTTTATTTTTTTTTTCCTCCTTCTTAAAGCTTGATTTTGCTTTCAGTTTTGTGTGGAGGAAGGAGCTGGATGTTTTCTCCGAGTGGAGCTGCTGCAAGGGCCTTTCCTGCTGCTGTCACCAGTCCCAGTGGATGCTCAGCTGCCTTCAGGTCAGGTTTTTTGCAGCTTTCAGGAGGTGTCTTTGCTGGGTTAAACCTAAACCACAGCTGACAAGGACCTGTGTTCCTCCTGAGCAGCACAGGTCCTCGCCATGAAACCTCCAGACTTGCAGGAGGGAAACCTCTCAAGTCAAACTCCCCAAATCAGACAGCCCAAACCAAGGCTTGATGCTCAAAAAACACTGGTGAGGTCTCAAAACAAGATGTGTGAGGCTGGCCCTGTCTGATTTAAACACTCAAGACCCTAAAATGAGAAATTTAATTTAAAGAGCACAAGAAGAAGCCAAGGAAAAAAAAAAAAAAAAAAAAAAAAAAAAAGGTAGAAAGATGCAGTCTCTCTGGTTTCACAAAAAAATAGATATAACATATGTAGGTTCCACACCACAACAGGTTCTTCTTATCCTTTCCCTCCTCCTCCTCAGTACATAAGTGTTTTGGAGGGAAATTTTAAAAAATCAGGCTGAAACAGAGGTGGGCACACTCTGGCCAGCTTTTTACTGTTTTGTAGTGATTTCTGTTTCCCAGCTCAGGGGAAAATTCTCAAATTGATGTCCACACCTCGCAGGGCTGGCCCAAGTCCCTTTGTTCCCCTACTGCTTGTGACTGTGGCACCCTCACCCTGCCCTCACCGGGACTGAGTTGCCAAATAAGTTCCTCCACACCCAGCCCTGAAATTACAATTTGAATAGAAAACTGTCGCAAAATAAAATCCCTTTGAGGCCCTCGAAAATGTCTCTATAAATTCTACTGACAGGGGTGTTTTTTCTTTATTTGCCTGGCGAGATTTCTGCCGTAGCCCTTTTGTAATGAATTGCCTTCCATTGTGGCACAAAATCACTTGAGAGGGTTCTGCTGGGGAGGGGGTGGATGAGTCACGTCCCCACCACTCTGCAGCCAGCCCCAAGCCCTGTGCAGGCTTCAGGGGAGCAGAGGATGTGAGCTGTGTGCTTTCTGAGGAAAAACAGGACTTTAAAGTGCATAAAGCTGGCCAAGGGGGCAGATTGGGGTGGTTGGGTGATGACCAGGTAGCCACTGTTGCCGTGGCTGGAGGGCAGGAGGTGTCACCTCAGGTGTACAGAGACACTGGGAGAGCTTTTATTGCAGTGAAGAGATAAGGAGACAAGCACAGGAGTTCTTACATGAAACAGTCATTAAAAAATAAACCAAAATGTGAAACACTGTGCTGAAGATTTTTGCATTCTTGCTGTCTTAGTGCCTAGAGTCACTTTAGGGACAGGAGGGCTCTGCTTTTTATGGTGGTGTGTGAAAAGGGATCTCCCTTTGGCTTTGGAGGATTAACCCCTGAAAAACAGGAGGCTGATGTTTTTATTTATGGCAGGGAAGAGCCCAGGCTGCAGCCTGGGGTTCCACTGGTGGTCCCAGTGCCTGAGATGGGCACAGCTCAAGAGATTCTCCCTCTCCTCCTGCTCTGTGTCCCCCAGGTGTGGCAAAAACAGCCCTTGGGATGATTTCTGGGTTAAAGCAGAGCACAGGGGGAGAAGTGTTTCTATTCATATTCCTATTTATTGCCCCTTTTCTGCTGTGGGCAGGTGTGAGCTGGCAGTGGCTGTCCCTGTGGGTGCAGACTGGTGACCCAGGCCCTGCCTGGGGAGGAAAGCAGCTGCAAGAGAGCTGGGAAATTCCTGGTGCTGTGCTGGTCCTGGGGAATGCTGCTGGCTGGATTTATGGGAAGGTGAGTGGTTATCTCCTCCCTGCCCTTCTCTCACCTCTCTGGGCCGTACAGCAGCTCTGAATGTGGTCCCTGTGTCCTCCCATCGAGGTCAGAGCTGAGCCTGGACCTGCCCCAAATCCCTTCTGTCCCCCAGAGTTTGAAGTACTGCTCTGACAAGGAGCTTGACACAACAAAGTGAGCTGTGCTCCAGCCAGAGCCAGAAAGTTTCATGTTCAGATATTTGAATCTGTCATTTCCAGGAGACCATAAAATCCCTTTTTAAATAACGCGTGCGTGTGTTTCTGCAGCAGAAAAGCCTTTTCTGTACAAGTCAGCACCTGGGCAGCTGCTGCATGGACAGGTTTCAGCCCAAAAAGGGGGATGTTAGACACAGGTGCAGGTTCAAAAACGTCCTTAGACTTCTTCTTGTTGGTCAGCAGAAGGAAAATGTGTTTTTTATTCCAAGAGCTGCAGCCAGGTCTAGCTTGTGTCACAGCCTCTTGTCTGCCAGTGTGTCTTGTAAGACATCTTGGTCTCCACTTACCTTTTTAACATTTGCATCACTTGGTCTGGTGCAAGAAACATTTCTGGTGTTTCAGCCTGGGAGACACATCTCAGGAGTTTGGTTTGTGTGGCCAAGTGCTTTTGGACTGAAGGGCAGTGCTCTTGAGCCTTTGCCATTATGGCTGTTGATTTAATCATAGATGGGCAATAACAAGCCTGGTCCCAGGGAATCAGCCCCAGGATCTGCTGCTCCCTCTCAGAATCACAGAATCCAGGGATCCTTGAGGCTGGAAAATCCCTCCCAGGCCATGGAGTCCCAGCTGTGCCCCATCCCCACCTCATCCCCAGCCCAGAGCCCTGAGTGCCACATCCAAGAATTCCCTGGACACCTCCAGGGATGGGCACTGCCACCCTCCCTGGGCACTTCCAGGGCCTGAGCTCCCTTTCCATGGGGAAATTCCTGCTGCTGTCCCCCCTGAGCCTCCCCTGGCCCAGCCTGAGGCCGTTCCCTCTCCTCCTGTCCCTGTTCCTGGGAGCAGATCCCAAATCCCCCCGGCTGTCCCCTCCTGCCAGGGACTTGTGCAGAGCCAGAAGGGCCCCCTGAGCCTCCTTTGCTCCAGCCTGAGCCCCTTTCCAGCTCCTCAGGAATTCTCCAGCCCCTCCCCAGCTCTGTTCCCTGCCCTGGGCACACTCCAGCCCCTCAATTCCCTGTCAGGAGGGTCCCAGAGCTGCCCCCAGGGTTTGAGGTGGTCCCTCAGCAATTCCCTGCTCCTGCTGCCGCCCCATCCCCGACACTCCCCGCTGTCCCATCTGTGGGGAAGGTGTTTGCAGTTGTTTTCTGACATACCAGACCCAGCAGCTCGGGGAGGGGGCTTGGTCACGGTGCCTCGCTCTCCTGTTCATGTCTCACACGAGTTCATTAAAATTATGAGCGCGTTTCGAAATGAAAATAAATATAATTCCGGCTTATCCGGTGTAAAACTAGCTTAGTCATGCCGAGGTTGGGGCTGTCTGCATCTGTTAATTACACCCTGACAGGCCTCAGCTTGAGGCTCCTGAGACATCACAGCATTTCCTGAGATCTCTTGATAGAAACCTTTTCCCCCAGAAATGAAAAAGAAGGATTTTTGTTTGTTCTTTAGCACTGCGTTGTTCGGTGAGTTACACCTAAGCAGGGCACCGCTTTCTCTGCCAGACAGACTTCAGTGCAGCCCAAACCTCGAGGGGAGTTTTCACTGCAGAAACTCTGGGAAATAACATTATCATTTACTGATGAAGCATTTTTGCTCTTTTGATTTTAAAAATGCTGCAGAGGGCCCAACAAGTAAGTGTTAAACCTTCTGTAGGAGACACATATGGGAGAGGAGCTGCAAAGCACAAGCCAATGCTGGATACCTAAAGCCCAGAGAGAGAACAGATGTTTTACCACCTGCACTCTCTTTCCTACCAGAAAATAATTCAGATTTGGATGCTCCACACTGGATGAGTTTCTCTTCCTTTTTTTCTTTCTTTTTTTTTTTCTTTTTTTTTTTTTCTTTTTAACTGACTTACCATCTCCTCAAAGTGTAAGCACAGGGGGTAAAAAAAGAAAAAAAAAAAAAAGACATTAGTGTTACACCCTAGGTTTGCACAGTGCTTACAGAAAAATGTTAAAATGAAGTTTGGGTCTCCTGGGGTTAATAATGTATGGTTAGTGCAGGGTTGTTATGAAAAGAACATAGTTACAGTGAGAGCATATGGCCAAATAAAAGAAGGAATCCAGCCTTTCGGAGATGCTGTTCTCATGGAGTGGGAAAGGCACAGAAATGCTGTAAGCTGCCTGTTCTCCTCCCAGAATATTGGGATTCTGCTTCAGTTGTGTTTTTTGGTGGGGTGCAGTATTTCAGTCAGAGGGGAGAGGTTTTGGGGGGAGACCTGAGGGATGTGCAAGAGGCACAGCACAAGATCCCTGATCCCTAAAGCGGTGAGGAGCAGTTCAGGGGTGAAACCCCGCTGCTCTGGGGTGATGGAGATGTTTCCAGGGGGATTCCTCTCTGTCTGCTGGCAGCCCAGAGTCTGGGAGGGTCCAGGAAAACCAGACACAAAGAGATGGAATGAAGGGACGTGTTAAATTTACCGTGGGCGTCGACCTGAGCGAACGAGCAAAATTAATTTTAAATTACCACAGAGTCACAGAATGCTCTTCCTAAGGACAAATTCTAACTCTGGCTTCACAAAACAAGCCCAGACCCACGCTGAGTAGGAAGCTCCAATTCCAATGCCTTCAATAATTTAAAGTCTTAGCGGCGTAGCAGTAGACTGGAAATACTGAAAAAAGCATTTAAGAAATCAAAACATGGAACTAATCCTGATTTTATTGATTTTTTTCGGGGTGGGAGGGGCAGGCTAGGAGTTTTTTTGCTGGATTTAGATCAGTTTTGATGAATACTTAAGACAATTGTGGGGAGGGCGAGTAAGTGGTTGCCCTTTTAGTCAATTCTGGTTTTCACTCTCAGAGACCAGAAATTAATTTAGTGATGCCTGCAGTTGATATGTGGAAATTTGATAAAATAGAGCTGATCCATATCTCCCCAGCTGATAAAAATAGTGGTTTCCATTTTAATCTTCATCCTCCCCAAATGCCTCCTCAGCAACAGGTGCCTGAATTCAAACCAAGTTCTTATTTGGGTTAATGTGCTGATTAATGACTAATTAAGATATCTTGGGCACTGGAGGAGATGCTGCCCTACAATCAAACAGGGAAACTGTTTTTATTTCCCCTTCCAGCTGCTGGATTCATTATTAATGGGAAATAACCCCTTTCTGAGCTGTGTTTACCATGGCTGCCCACAAGACATGAATTAGTTGGTTACAACTGGATGAAATTTCTTTCTGTGAAGCACAGAGATGTGGTGACATCGTAGCATTTTAGAAGCTTAATTTTTGCCAAGTCATTTCTCTTACCAAAAAAAATAAAAAAAAAATAAATAAAATACCCCAAAAAGTCCAGGAGAAGCTGGAAGCAGGATGAAAACAGGAATCCAAGCATTACTTCAGATTATTTTGGGGATTTCCATTTAGGCAGGATTTTTGTTCCACATTTCCTTTAAGTTAATAGTCTAAATCCAAAGCAAAGTTGTTTTTTAGGAATGAGACCATATTGCTTAATACCAAATTAATTTTTGAGTTCAGTGCAAACACCAGAATTTGGATCAGCCTGAAATGCAGGGGGTTTTTTTTGGTTTTGTTTTATTTGTTTTTTCATTTGTCCTCTGTTTTATTTGTTTCAAACCATCATTTGAAGCCCAAGGATCTGTTCTCTCTCCAGCTCTGGTGGCAGATGGGAGGTGCTGGGATTTACCCAAATGGAGCAGTGAGGAGAAGCTGATTTTTCCCCATCCTTCCCAGCTACCCTGACTCTCCTGCCCTTGGAAACTTCTGAATTTATTAATATTTAGGAGAGGTGAAGCACAAAACCTGGTGCAGAGGTGAGGTCATCTTTGAGGAAGAGTTGCCTTAAAAGTTGCACCTTTTACCACCAGCTTTAGTAAGTTTTTTCACAGTAAAATTTTAATTTATTGTTTTTATACTTACAGGTTTTGTTTTTTTTGTTTGGGTTTTTATTCATTTTTTTTTTAATATCCTGGATTATAACTTTTACTGACTAACACCAGCTGAAGGATGTGCCATGCTTGTGTAAAAGGTAAAACGTGACCTGCTTGGGCACTTCTTGGTGGCAAAACTTCAGAATTTTGGTACTTGACCTCTATCTGGTGTCCAGTTTGGCTTAGCAAGGACCCCTTTGGGACACCCCTTTCCACACCTTTCTTGAAGTGAGCAGAGCTATAGAACTTTTTCTGGCACTTCCCAGACCTTTTCCACTGAAGAAAAAAAAACCCATGTCATCATGAGAAGTTAAAAAACACAAATTCATTCCAAAGCTACCATACAATCCAGAGGCATTTCTGTTAGCTTGTTAGTCAGAAATTTGGGTTTGCTTGGAGTTTCTTGGGGACTTTTTTTTAATTTTATTTTTAATTTTTCTTATTGATTCAATCCCAGACTGGCTGATGAACACTATGGTTGCTTTCAAAACACGGAACAAATGGATTCTACAAACATCAGCCAACAGCTACAGTCTGGTATTTGTTTTAAATGCAAGAGAGACAAGTGTGAGCTGAGAAATTAAAGCCCATAAATCTACCACATTGCCAGTTTATTTAAGTGATACACTGTTATGTTAGTTGAAGTGATCATAGGAGAGTGCTAATAGCAAGTGATTAGTTGCCCAGGCGTATTTATTTAAGAAATATAATGGATTAAAAGTCTTCTGGTCAGAGTAGATACTCCATCATCTTTAAAGCAAAATAATTCCTGCAGTTTATGAGTCCTTTTGTCATAATTCAGGCTTTAAAGCCATGAATCACGACTGAATTGCTGTTGACTGGGCTGCAGGCAGAGAAATTTCTAACCAGGATAAAAAGAAAGTGGAAATTTATGATTGCTGAACTTATTTTCCTCTGCAGGTTTGAAAAGGGAACACCGGAATGTTCATTCCTAATGTCCCCGCAGCCTCTGACATTTTCAACTTTAAAATTACTCTTTAGCAAGTGAAAGTGCTGTGACACTTTATGTAATAAAGCCATTTGCTTTTTGCATTTTCGTGGTAACTCAGTGGAAAGTGATGCACGGTAAAGAGGCAGCAGTAACATTTCTGTGAGCACTGTGCATTAAACTCTTTTTCTCTTGCATTTACATTCTACATTAAGGGCTGTGAATGTAATTCTTGACCATAAAGAGGTGTGTGTGAGGCTAATTATAATAATAGAGCATAAAAGGGAACAGAAATTGCAGGTACCATGTGCTGATGTTTCAGCACCCAAAGCCTGCAGAAATGGGGCCACTAAAGGATGGTTTTGGTCATCAGGATCTGAATTATTTTCTTCATGTTTCTTGAGGCAGCCTTGTTTACTTCTTTGCCAGGACATGCCATGGGAATGGCATCTCCACAAGGTTTATTATTTAATGTGGTTCTTAGCAGGCACGGAGCTCCACCAACCTCCAAATGCTTCTGTTTGAAAAGTGATAATCCTGGAGTCGTGGTTTGGGATCTTGGAGCCCCTCCAGAGCCACCCCAGCCATGTCAGGGACACCCCCCAGTGTCCCAGCCCCAATGTCCAGCCTGGCCTTGGGCACTGCCAGGGATCCAGGGGCAGCCCCAGCTGCTCTGGGCACCCTGTGCCAGGGCCAGCACCGGCCCCTGGCCTGGTTAAACCTCCTGAGATCCCCTGGGGCACTCCTGGCATGCCCAGGTCCCTCGGGATGCCATCCTGTCCCTCAGGGGTGTCACTGTCACCTGCTGGGGGTGTGCTCCATCCATCTCCTCTGTGAAGGGGTCGAGTGCCAAGACAGAGCCCTGAGCACTCCCCTGGGCTCAGGAGCTTTGGTGAAGCCACACTGGCTGTCTCAAATCACCTCCTCCTCTTGCAGGTGCCTTCACATTGCTTCCCTGGGGATATTTCCGTGTCCTTCCCCGGCACAGAGGTGAGGCTCACAGCTCTGCAGCTCCCCAGGTCTCCTTTTCCCCCTTTTCAAAAGCAGCCCTGATGTTTCCCAGTTTCCAGTCAGGCTTTGCCTGAGGGCTGTGACTTCTCAGCGATGATGGGAGGTGGTTTGGCAGCACCAGCCCCCTCCCTCGGGGCACTGGGATGCTTCAGGCCACAGAGATGTTCTCACTGCTCACCTTCCTCAAGTGATGCCCAAATTCTCACTGCTGGCAGTGCCAGGGGCTTCGCTCTCTGTCTCATTATGGACTTTTGGGTTAGATTATTTTTCCCTTTGAACTGAAGATTGATGAGAGGGAGGCAGTTTTCTCTCGTTCAGTCTCAGTTGTTTATTTTTTCTTATCAGCATTACAAGGTACAAGGAGCTATGTGCACTATGATAGAAAAGGGGTAAAATGGCCAACAAAGATCTTCTTCAAGGTCTTTTATATGTCCATTTACCCAATTAACAGATGCCAACTAAATTATTTTTATTAGTGACCCAATGACCCAACACCTGTGTGCTGCACTGTGACATTTTCTATCCAATCACTCATTGCTACCCAAAAACCTCTAGGAAAGAACATGAAGAAGAAAGAAGAAGGACAAGAGACAACACCCTAAATCCTCCATCTTCTCTCCTGTTCTCTAAACTACTTTTTCACCCAGTGATTTAAGAAACTTTCTAATCTACACACTTACACTTTTTCTATCTAACTTTAGCATTTGTTCTCATGTATCACCATGAAAACACGCTCATGAATTTCATATTATATGAAATCCAGTGTTTCTTTGGATCCTAGAACTAAGTATTAGAAACAAGGGCACACACTCTGTATCTCAGACCCCAACAGCTCTCTCCTTGCCCTTTCTTTCTGACCTCTGCACTCACAGAATCTCATCACTCCTCACATCCCCTGCCAAATCCTGCTCCACCTGTGCCTTGGCTCTCCTGCCCCTGTTTCCTTCCCACTCCACAGCAAGAAATGAAATTACAGCTGCTGTGGGTTGGGTTCCCTTGTGTTGGGGTGATGTTTTGTACCATATCCACCTCTGTGTTTTCACGAGATACTGAATATTTACCACTTCTGTTTTGTCCCTGGAGATGGGTCACCCTTTCAGCGCTGCTGTGGGTGTAGGTTAGGGGTGGGAAACTGGAAGGGCTTTTAGGAATGAATGATAAGATTGACTGGACGATGCCTCAAGCCAGGAAACGGCTGCAATACTAAAATTTCTGCTCTTTTTTCGTTTGTCTGGCTGCTGATGGAGTGCTGTTGCTCTAAAAACGGGGCTGGATGCACAAGTTCCAGTGTGAACAGGTCACTGTGAGAGTCCCTCTCTGCAAGATCTTTCATTTACTGCCCTGTGTGTGGGAGCACTCCTGGAAGTCAGGAGTGTGAAGAACATTCCTGCCAGCCTTGCTGCACGGCGGTGTAAATGTTAAAATTTAAACCAAATCCTCCTGATCTGTGGTGGAACTAAAGCTCCTTTTTGCTGAGCAGCAGCAGGAGCTCGCAGCTTCTGAGTTTTCTCCTTTGCTGTGGGAGCTCCTGGTGTCTCTCCAGGTGACAAATGCACAGCCCCATCTCCCAGCGTGGAGATTTCAGTCTAAAACTGACCATTTTCCACAGCCAGTCATCAGCAAAACGCCCACAAAGCTGTGCTCCTCCACAATCCTCTGCTCAAAAAAGCACCTCACCCCTTCAAAAGTGTGCTCCTATTGTCACTGACATCTGTGATAACCACCAAAAACTTGTTGGGATTATCAAGGAGCTATTAAATGGGAATTATTAAATACTTACTAAATGAGATATATTAAATAATTAAATTATTAAACTATTACATTATTAATTCATTATTAAATACTGACATCTGTGCTAGTCACAAAAACGTATTGGGATTATCAAGGAGCTATTAAATAGGAATTATGAAATACTTATGAAATTAAATGCATTAAATAATTAAATTATTAAACTATTACATTATCAATTTATTATTAAATACCGACGTCTATGCTAGCCACAAAAAAATGTATTTGGATTATCAAGGAACTATTAAATAGGAATTATTAAGCAATTATTAAATGTAGCAAATAATCAAATAATTTATTTAATTTATTATTAAATACCAACATCTATGCTAACCAAAAAAACATATTGGGATTATCAAGGAATTACTAAATAGGAATTATTAAATAATTAAATCATTAATTTGATTTATTATTAAATACTGATGCCTGTGTTAACCACAAAAACTTATTGGGTTTATCAAGGAATTACTAAATAATTATTAAATTAAATACATTAAATAATTAAATTTAATTATTAAATAATCATATTATTAATTTAATTTATTATTAAATACTGACGCCTGTGTTAACAACGAAAAACTTATTTGGATTATCAAGGAACTCTTAAATAGAAATATATTAAATAATTACTAAATCAAATATATTAAATAATTAAATAATTAAATAATTGACTTAATTTATTTTTAAATATTGACACCTGCGCTAACCAGAAAAACTTATTTGGATTACCAAGGAATTATTAAATAGGGCTGTGTTTAAAATAA
>NC_031799.1:72831837-72836249 GCF_001522545.3 Parus major | reverse complement strand
GGAAAAAAAGAAGAAAAGAAGAAAAAAAAAAAGAAAAAAAGAAGAAAAATAAGAAAAAATAAGGAAAAAAAGAAGAAAAAAAAGAAAAAAATCAGGTTCTGCCCACTTTGTGGAAGCAGCAAAGGTACCTCCTGCTCGTTCTGACAGGCCATTGTACACAAGCTATTAACACACTGATTTGTGGCCCGATAGGATGAATGCCCAGGTGGTCTCTGGCCTCCCAAAGGAGGCTCCCTCCCTGCAGGCAAAAAAACCACTCACTTAGATTAATGCTGCCTTATCTCGGCCTCCTTCAAAGCCAGCCCAGAGAGTCAGAGCGGGGCTCGGCTTTCAGCTGGCAAAGCCAGAGCTGTGAACTAAGCCCCTGGACTGGAGGTTAATGCAGAATTTCATTTCTTTCTTTATTTTTTTTATTCCGAGGGTAATGTCACGGTGTGTGGTGAACGCCTGCGTGGGCACGGGTGCATGAACTCACACAAACCCCCTGTCCTATCTGAGCCTGTTAAATTAATTGTGACATTAAACGAGGAGCTTATTGCCGGCTTCTGGGGAGGCTTAAACGTCTGGCCTTGGAAACACGCCTTGCAGAAAGATAGCATTTTTTCTATTTTAAACGCTTTCGGGTTTCCTTTTATAGAAGCCTGAGCAGAGTCAACATATTCCTTTTGTCTGACCTTTTTACTGAACATAAAGCTCTTCAAAGTCGGCGGAAGATTCCTGAGAAAATTCAAAACCCTTCGGATTAAGACCTAGATGTATGTTCAAAAAAAGAAAGAAGAGATAAAAATACCTCCGATGTTTGCTTCTTTTAAAGAGTTAGGCTGTTCTAATGCTCAAGTCTAACACTAAAGTCTAATATTGTAAAGTCTAATAATGAAATTTAATAATAACCAATACAACAGCAGTGAAAACTATGAAGATGTGGTAAAAGTGTAAGTTCTAACTATGTGGTATATACATCCCACGAGCAAAAAAAATTGTAAATTTAATCTTAGGAATCCCTTTGGCTTCTTGGGAACTGAGAAAAATTGAAGTCAAGACTGATGTCAATAATTGAGGGGGCAGCCTCCTATGAATCAATGAATACTGAAGAATATAAGAAATAACCATTTTTTTTTAAAATTGATTTAAAACCTTGCTGTCGCTTTTCTGCACGATCCGTTGACTGTTACACAAAAATTACGTCAAGGCTTTCTAGCAAGAGATTTCTATCGCCCTTCTGAAGGTTGACTTTCAGTCCTAAAAGTCAGTGAGTGTCTTTGTAGCTTTTCAGCACCTAAGGGTCATCTGTAGTTGGGTAATTAATACATTCCAGCAGCAGGGCAGGAGCTCCCATGGATGGCACTTAATTGCCACAGGCATTTTAATTGTGACCCAAACTATAGCAAACTTCTTATTATTACTTTATATCTTAGGGGGGATTTTTAAGCTATCTCCTAAATTTATCTTTATTACCTGTGCAGCACTTTAAAGATTTCCTCAGCTCTCCCACCTAAGAAAAGAGGTTTATTGTGCTTAGCTTTCTCGGCTGAGGCAGATTTAGCCCCGTTCTTGCGTCAAAACAGAAAGTTTTAGCGCAAGGCAATGAAAGTGCAAATCTCTTCTTCCTCTGCTTGCCCCGCCAAACCCTCCCCTCTCCTGGGCTTCACAGCTGCTTAATTCCATCAGGAGGAACAAGGATGGTGGAGCAGACAGCAGCAGGGCTGCCAGCACCCATGGGTCAGTGATGGAAGCGATTCCAGAGGCAGGGTCGGTGCTGCTGGATGGGAGCAGCAGGATTTGGGGCACGACCCAAATGTGCAAGCAGATGCTGACAAGAACTCAGATCCTGCTCTCCAGCATCCGGAGCTGGTGTGTGTGGGACCTCAAACGCAGCCCAGGAGCCAGGATTTTCTCACCTTTTGAGTCGAAATGTTTGCCCAAGAGAAGGAGAGGCCCTGGCAGGAGGAGGCAGGGGTGTTGCACCTTCAAGGAAGAGGTGTACGAACAGAAGGGGCTGGGCAAACTCTGCAAGGAGAAGCAAAGCTCCATGGAAAGATTTGTACAGCTGCTGCTGACAAGGGCAGCAGGTTTTCCAGGGACTGACAGGGCTCCAGGACCTTCAGTGGCCCCAAAGCACCTCTCCAGAGGGTCTGCTGATGCAGCTCTGCATCCCTGCAGCCTTCTCAGGTATGCAGCACCCTGCTGCCTGCCCAGGGAAAAACCACAACCACCAACCAAGTCTTCAGTCCCAGAACCCTTCCCAGGGGCCTCCCCAGTGTTAGAGCCCTCGTTTTCAGCCCTGTTGGCATTAGGTGTCCTAGCAAACACCCGTATTTCAAACCAAGACAAGCCCCATATTCACAATCTGGGACTCGCTTTTTCTCTCCAGCTTTCAAATATTGCAATTTATAAAAATGCCCTCACCTTTTATCCCCCCCCCCAGCATTTTTCACCAAGCTTGTATTCCTTTTTATTTCTCGCACACCTGGGTTGCATACAGGGCCATTATTGCAGAGTGTGGCTGCTGTTACATAATTAGTGTTTGCTAACAAGGCAGCGGACCTGCAGTACAAAGTGGGGCAGTGAAAGTCCTCGGTGAGATGCTGAAAGCAGCAGAATGGGCTGGAATATGTTAGGAAGTTTTAACAGGCATTAATCCTGGGGGATACTTGGGGGCAGGAACAATCCAAGCCTCTGTGAATCGGAGTGAAATGATTGCAGGGGAGCAGAGGTTACACTGTGTGGTGGGTTTCGCTAGAAACCACTCAGACTTTCAGAGCATGGAAAACAAAATTGCAACAAAATGAGCAGAACCTGAGAGGAATTTTTTCAAGCCTCTCTTTGTGCTGCTTTAAGCCTGCGAGAATTTATTAAATGATTCCACAAGTGGGAAATTATCTCGGTAATTTTTTTTTATTAAAAAGCACACAAACATCTCTGTGAAACTGAGCATCTCAAGGCTCTCGACAGGAAAACATACAGAACCTGCCCTGCAAACAAAGGTCCCAATCCTCGTGTGACAGCACCAGAGTAACTAACACAGCTGAGGAAAAGGGCTGGGCACAAAAAGCATGCAAGGCTTGGCAGAACCAAGAGTTGCAAAGTCAAAAGCTACAATTCTGAAAAAAAAATAATTTAAAAATATAAAAATATAAAAATTTATATATATATATAAAAAAATATATATAAATTTATATATATTATATAAATGGAGGTAGCAAAGATGGATGGATAAAAAGTGAAAAGGGCAATGGGAGTGTGCAGGTATGAGCAGATATCTAGTGGCATCACAGGTGATAAAGTATAAACACTGTAGGGCACACTTAAAAAAAAAAAGGTGGGGGGGGAGGGGGGAGAGGGAAAAAAAAGGTAAAAATCCCCTCTCGTGCCCTTTTCCCATTTGCATCCCACATGCTTCCGCTGAGCCACTTGGGGCTGTGTAAAAGAGCCCACTGTTCCCCAGCAACTGGGGAGCCAGGGGCGGCTCCTGGGCCTGGAAAAAGCCACATTTCACTTATCTTTCCTCCCCTCCTCGTGCCCAGATGCTTTGCAAAACAAACAAACTACATATCTACATATCATAGCCAAAACTGCATATCAGGCTACATCCACTGAAAGCCTCACTGTCTGGGGCTGTGGGGTTCAGCAAACCTTGGCTGGGCTGTCCTTGAGCCTGCTGCTTGATTTATGTTTTCAGATGGAAACTATATGAAGCTCTTAGTTATGCCTGGTTTTCTGCCAAAAAATCAGTTTGACCTAAACTGGGCTTTATAGAAACCTAAAGTGCAAGGTGAAGTGTCATATAATCCACAGTGAAACCTGCGTCTATTTATTTTTTATTTTTTTATTTTTTTTTAATAAAGAAAGCGTGCATTTTCTTCGGCTGAACTGTGAAGTTTTCACTCATTTTTTGCTCTCTCTGTGGCTGCTGTGAGAGGAGTAGTTGGAAGGCCCAAACTGTCTTTCCTGTCTTGTCTTTTTTTTCATGTCACATCGGTGGAGTCTGATACCAAGGCAACAAAGAGGGAATGAAATGGGACCACAAATCTTCTGTTTTCAGTGACCAGCACTATCTCTAGAGGAAAGGGCCCAACTTTACACACATTTAGGAGGCCAAAAAGTTATAACAGAGGCAAAGAATTCGTTGTGAGGCTCAGAGCATCTTTAAAAAAAAAGATTAAAAAAAAGGGTGGTGGTGGGGAAGATAAGGAGCTGAGAGACAGAGAATATTCACCCCTCTATCTCGCCTTTAAAATAAATATATACTGTGCATCAGGTTCCGTGCCCTGCCGGCGATTAAACAGAGCGGGCGATGCTCATTAGCGGCACCAGACGTGCGTTAATTACTGTAATTTGTAGGATGGGAAGTGCCACCTAGTGGCAAGGAGCGCATCTCGCATCCCTCATCCCGCATCCCTCATCCCGCATCC
>NC_031799.1:72823547-72831788 GCF_001522545.3 Parus major | reverse complement strand
CATCCTGCATCCCTCATCCCGCATCCCTCATCCCGCATCCTGCATCCCGCATCCCTCATCCCACATCCTGCATCCCGCATCCTGCATCCCTCATCCCGCATCCCGCATCCCTCATCCCACATCCTGCATCCCGCATCCTGCATCCCTCATCCCGCATCCCGCATCCCTCATCCCTCATCCCGCATCCCTCATCCCGCGTCCTGCATCCCTCATCCCTCATCCCGCATCCTGCGCTGCCAGGGGTGCCCCAAATCTGCCAAAAACCTCCCAACTAACACAGCCCATTAATGGTTTATCAAGTGCCAGTGGGAATCAGGGCTGCGGGCAAACACAAGAGGCCTCCTAGTCTAGTTCAGCCGGGACAATAAGTCCCAGAGACCCAAGATGGATATCCCCGGTGCAGATGCATTCCTTTTAATTCTGTTTGGTTTACCAAATAGGAATTCCTCCAGGAAACCTCAACAAAGAAGTGGATTAATGAGAACCCTAGCAGAGAGTGTTTGCTGTATAAGCAATTCCGAACCTAAGTAAAGCAAGGGGCAAAGTCTGACCAGCGTTCAGTACCAAACTCAAATAAATTCTGACAGAAGTGGGTGAAAAATGCGCCAGCTGCAGGTCAGCAAGAAACGCTAACAACCCTCAAACACTCGCCTGCCTACTTTCATTAAAAGGCAAACAGGAAGAAAAACAAACACTTATTTTCCCCCTGCCTTTTGTTGCTCTGTGGAGTTTGTTTTGACACTCGTCCTCCCTCAGCTGTAGTGTCCCCTGGTTTCCCTTGTTTTCATGGCATCTTTCTGTTCCTCAACCCCCTTTTCCTCTGCCTGGGCAGTTCCCTCTGCCAGGGCCATTCCTTGCCTCTACTGTGCCAAAGGCTCCCCAAATTCCCTGTTTTGCTTCCATGCACAGAAGAAGGAAGACCCTCCCATCCCAAGCTGCTTCCCTGGAGCGTGGCAGGGAGATTCTCTCTCTTCTTGGACTGTCCTGGGTTTGCAGTGCTAAAGCTTGCTGAATGGAACAGAGGCTGTTGTGCTTCAGAGAGCTTTGTTGTAGCATCTTGGTCATAACCATCTCCAAATGGTAAAGCTGTTTGTTCCACTGGGCACAAAAAAGTGAGATATCCTGTGGTGCTGTGACATGGGATGCTGCTGGGTACCATTACTATTGGTTTCAGTAGAAATATTGCAACTCCACAACTTCCCCTAACCCTGGTGCATCTGAACGAGGGGAAGGAGCAGGTAAGAAGGTGATCAAAGAGCTCCTTCCTGTAACATGCTGTGCAAGGATGCAGCTGAGGTTAAAGACAAAAAGAAATACATCACCTCCCCGTCTGAGCAGACCTGCACCACCTCTCACCCTTCAAAATCAAACACCAGCCAGGTGGTGTTATCTATATTTATGGTTTCTTGGCTCACAGGACCCTTGGAAAGGACCAGCAGCCACCACAAAACTTCCATATGGCTTTTGGGGAGTCTCGGAGAGACCTCGTTCCCCCCTGCGAGAGCCCCTTATCTGCTCGTCACCAACCCCATCTGCAGATCCACCACCCCAAAGAGGTATCAGCAGCTGCTCTCTCACCACTTTTGGGCATGGAAATGTCCAGAGCTTCTGGGGCTGAAGGGTTGTGCTCAGCCAGGTCATGGGAGAACCCCTCTGTTGCACTCAGAGCAAGAGCTGGTCCACTTGCATTACTACGGAAAAGTATCACAAAGTTTATGGCATTTCTGTCTGATTTTATACTAAAAAAGGCATCTTTTAGCTCCTACAGCCAGTGCAATGAATGTTAATATTGTTCCCATTCTCCCTCACCCTGGGAGATCCCACTTGCCACAACAGAGAAAACCTGAATTTCTGGATACCAGAAACACTTCTATTTATCCTTCCTTTAGCAGACAGAGGATAAAAATGGCATGTGTCTCACAGAAATTGATGAGAAACCCTTGATGGTCTTGGGGTGGCCAAGACCAAGTTATAACAGAGACCTGGGAATGGTGTGGGGAGAACATGGAGCTTGAGAAGTTCTTGGTGTACATCACAAATCAGTTCTCACTCCTTGACAGTCCTGGGCTTCCCAAAACACTGAGCCCGTCTTCCTCACAAACTGGAAGATTATTTGGCAAATCACCTCTTTTTCTTTTCTGTCTCTGATTATTTTTATTTGGTTTTTAGGTCTTCAGGACAAAGTTACTTCTTCTTTCCAAATTTTCTCTGCTCCCACCACGATTCATGTTCTGTGTGAAACTCAAACAAGCTTCAAGAATGCTACATTTCCTTAAGTTGAGGCCTTCAAAAAACTAGAAAAGATCATTAAAAATCAGAGAACATTCAACAAAGTAGGGTAGTTTTCAACAGAATTTTTCTCTCTGCTCTCATACCCATTCTTTCCCAACTGAACAAAAAAATATCATTTCCTTCATAGGAAGTGGTAAGTTTTTTGGGGAGGCAAATGTTTACATCTACCCCAAGAGTCTTATAAATTGTGCCAAGATATATTCGCACATGTTCCCAGCCCAATTTTTTGTTGTTGTTGTTTATATAGTATTTTGTTTGTTTGTCTGTTTGAAATGACATAATGACAAGTATTATTTATTGGCCTGAGAGCCAATCACAAGCTGTGAGGTGCCGGGACAGGATCAGATCTTTCAACCCAAATTTATACTCTTTTATTCAAGGTGGGCTATTACTCTCCCTGCAGACATGGATGTTTTCACCTTTCCTTGCCTGCTCCAAGATTTCCACCTTTCCATTTTGCTCAACAAAAAGGAGTCCCCAGAGAAGAAAAGCAGAGATTTTCCGGCATGGGGGGGTGAGGGGCAAGGCAAAAGCCTAAACACCCTCTTTCCTCCACTTTTTAGGGTGTTCTTGATCTGTTTAATTCCTTAGCTTCCCCTTCACTCACAGCCAAGGAGAAGAAGCTGTTGACTGACACTTGTGGAGTCAGCAGGATTTTTCCAGTGACTTCAGTAGGTTTTGGATTAATCACATTGCGAATGTTTGTTATTGCTTTAGCCAAGGATGAGAAGGCCCAGGAAGAAGAGATTAGTTAAGAAAATCTCTCTTAATCCATTTCAAGAGTTTGCCCTATCAGTGTGGAACCAGACCCAGCGAGTTTATTCTTTGCACAATGGTGGTACCCTGGTATCATAAAGAAAAAAACAAAACAAAACAAAAAGGAGTATGAAAGAGTCATTTCTTTTGGTAACAGTAAGAGAACAAACCCACATTTGATTATTCAGGATTACTTCTGCACTCAAGCTTATGATGCAGCCACAGAGTTATCAAAACAAAAATAATGCATGCCCAGGATGGAGTTTATCAGAGGAAGCCCAGGACAGCACGGATTAGCACAACACTTGACTATGGCTCAGGCCACTCTGTGCTGATAAGTTTCTTAGTTTCTTTCCCCCTTTCTTGCCTTGACTGCGTTTGGTCCTCACTAGGATCAGCCCTGAGAAGGACCTTGGTGGTGACCTGCCCACACTGACCACTCCTCCCCAAAATCACAAAGCAGCCATTCTTTGAGGAGCCAGCCCCGGCTGTGGGCTGCTCTTTCAGCCTGACCTGGAGACACAGCCTGACACTTACACCAGCCAGAACCAAACACCACCAGCTTCCTGACACGGCTTTTGGGGGGATTAGCCGTGGAAACATAAAACATCCCAGTCTGGCCCCTTGTCCTTGGAGTCAAGGCAGAAACACTGAGTCAGAACAGAAGGCAGCATCAGAACACAGGAGGAAAACATCATTGCCTCTGCCATCATCATCCAGTGCTGCTGAAAGCCTGGACCTTCTCCTGATAAATCCTGTCCTGGAAACCGACTATCTCAGTGCAGATAGTGCCGTGTCTGCATCATTACATTTAATGCAGAAATAATACCTAACCATCAATTGTGGCTTGTTCTGCTACCAAATGAAACACTCTATTCATGGTTTTTTTGTAGCTGAGTGCTCTCCCCTCCGCTGAAGAAATATGGAGTAAAAATAGGTGGAGAAGGGTTTTGCCACAAAAGAAACATTGACATAAGCCATCAAGTGTTTTGTTTGAGAAAGTGGTTGTGTACACTATGGTTACCACTGCTGCTAAGCCTGACTCCTTTGGAGAGTTTTAATTTGCCTCTGAAAACATATTTCACTTGAAGCGTCGTAGGAAAGAGAAGTTCTGGGGGAAAAAAAAGCTTTTCTTAAACGTGGAATCTGAGAACTTGCAAAAAAGTCTATTGTTTCAGGAGATTTTGTGGTTTCTGAAAACACACTGGGGTTCAGATAACTGAATCACTGCAGAATAAGGAAGCAGCCTACATATCTGTACCTTTGAGAGGAAAATTGGGCCACTGGACTCATTTTCAGCACAGCTGCCATGGTACAACCCTTTGCAAGTCGATGGGAGTGGGAAGCTGGACTTTCACAGCCACTGACCAGGTGGAATAACTTTGAAAGGATCTTTGATTTTGCTCGAACTGACCTTAGTACTGCTGACATGTAAATTACATTAATTATTTCCTTTACTTTTATGTAAGTTTTTTTTTTCACACACAGCAGCTCAGGAGGAAAAAAAAAAAAGCATAGAAGAGACAAAGAAAAGGTGATTGTGAAGCCACAAAAGATGGCTTAAGAAAACCCATACCAGAGAAATTAGTTTTTCCTTGAGAGACTGTGTTTCACATCCACAATATTCTTTCAAGTGACGGGAAGCTTTTTTTGTTCCACAGATGTTCAGTTTGATATTTGCACACTGGCTGTAGCCATGGTCTAATTAATTTCAGATATTTGAAAACAATGGTTTCTCATAAAGAACCATTTAGGGCCTGTGTTTCACATTTAAAATGATAATCATTGTTGAGTCAGTAACATAAAACCTGTGCTTAAGAAGTGTGTAATGAAAATAGTATTTTTCTTCATCTCTGGACTAAGATGTAGTAGGGTGGATTATTTTTTTTTCTCGAGTGATATTGCTTTAGGATGGAGACAAAGCCTAAACATTTTCCTGTTTGTTGGGTTTTCTCACACAAATCCGAACATCTGAAAACAATGATTTGTCATGGGAGACTTTTGGCAGCCTGAGCAAAGGTTTACTGTTTCTACTTTGCCTAAAATATTTACAAAGAAAAATATCTGACATTCACAGTAAATCAGACAATGTTTCAGGCCCCTGACATAACCCATGGAGGCAGTTTGCATGGTCTCCAAGAGGAGGAAAGGAGATCCCCTCTCTGGACAGATTTTTGGTTCAGTGCAAAAAGCTTGGCTGCCGGGGAAGGTGGGGAGGGTTAAATAAAGTGGGATGAAAACACCGAGGGGTTGCAGCGGTCTGTTTTTCCAGCTTGATCCGCTCCTCACTTTCCCCAGTCATCCAGAAAAGCCCCGAGGGTCTCCGGTGTGACACACCCTCCTTCCTCCGGGCTTTTCTCTCTCTCCCTGGCGGGCTGGGGGTGCCCAGGAGGAGTTCCTCACCCCTCCCTCCCCAGCCCCACAGCAGCCTTGCGACCACCTCTGCCCGTGCCTTTGTCTGGCCGGCCCCAAAGGCTCCCCCGAGCCCAGACAGCTCCATCCCAGCGCGGGAAGGGCTGGGGGGAGCGCCGAGCCCCGCCGCCGGGAGGGTGAGCAAGGGGAGGCTCCGCGCCTCCAGCCCCGGGGCCCCGAGGCTCCGCGGGGGCTCCGGGAGCTTCGCGGCGGGCGGAGAGGAGGAAGAGGAGGAGGAGGAGGAGCAGGAGGAAGGCGGGGAGCGGGCTGGGGAGAAGGGGGGAAAGGGGTGGGCTCTGCATCCTCCGCTTTCTTCCCAGCTCCGAGACTGAGCGGCTTCGGCCGGCCGGTTCCCATCAGAGCTCCGGCAATCGGGGGGTGGGAAAGGGGAGGGGGGAAGGGTCTTTTTACTTAAAAAAAAAAATAAAAAAAAAAAAATTTCTTTCCCATCGTGAAAAAGAAAAAAGAGGTGCCAGCAGCGAGCTGGTTAGCCCTGGGCTATAACTAGTGTTTCTAGTGTTTGCTCCTTGCTGGTGCTTGTAGGGCAGGGAGCAGCGCTAACCCCCCGGCCCTACTCCCTGCTCAGGTTTCTGGTCAGACCCAGGATCTCCCCATCCCCTGGAGAGGCGGTCAGTGCTTCAGCTGGACACCAGCACAGCGGGTGCCCCAGTGGGAGCAGAAAGCTGCAGCTTCCCCTCGTGGAGCTGTGCTGTTGCAGCCACAGCTGCCAGAGGATGCTCCACAGCAGAGTAAAGATCTCCACAGGGCAGGGCCAGCAGAGTCACCCTCTTCTCTTCCCATCCTTCGCCAGGAGCAGCTGCTCAGTCTGCAGTGGACAAGTCAGGGGGTGGTGAAGAAGCAAGGGCTGCAGAAGTGGCTCCTGCTCCGTTAAATGTCACCCCTCCCGCCTGAAGCTGAGGCAGGGAGCAGAGCAGGAACAGGTGAAGCTGGGAAGTTGTGGCCACTGAAGGCTAGAGGGGCAGCTTGACGGTGGTGCCGGGTCATTTAGAAGTTCCTTGGTTGTCCTGGAGGATGGCCTGGACAAATGCCATGGGGGATGTCCTGCTCTCCTTTCCAGAAAGTGGGATGGCAGCAGGATGGTCTCCCACCTCTATCCCAAGAAAAGGGAGTGGGCCAGAGAGTTTCCTGCCTTAGGAATACATCTTCAGAGGGTTTGTCTGCAGCCTGGGAAGGCTGAGATTGTTTGAGGAGTGGGAACAGTGCTCTCAGTGTGTGTCTTACCCAACCCCCTTATGTCTGGGGGGGCAGAAGAGGCTTGTTTGAACCAGTGTTGGAGAGATTCAACGTCAGTATGCTCCTTTCATCACAGCACTGTGCAGAGGAAGTGTGCACTGCCTCAGCAGTGACACTGCACATGGCGAGGCAGGCAAGGCTACCAAAAACAGGAACTGCAAATTCTCTCTGTGTGAATTTGCACCAAACACCCTCAAAAGACGTGCCCACGGTTGTTTATAGTGCCTTTCTGAAAACAGAGCGTTGTATTTCTGTCGGCTCTTCTGACGCAGGAGGTTCAAGGATTGGTGAACCTCGTCCCAGTGTGGGGCAGGTCCGGCGTGTTTAGGTGTGGCAGGAGGCACGTGCACCGTGCAGGGGCTGACCCAGGCACAAGGAACTGGGGGGACTGGTGCTGCTGGGAGCTGGCAGTGGTGGGAGAGAAGCTTCTCTCCAACATCCCAAGTGGGCAATTGTGTGTTTACTCCGTGTTAAGGAGGAAAAACAAACAAGCTCTGCAAGCTGAGATAAGGATTTCACCCAGCACTCCAGCCCTGTTCACCCAGGCCACAGCTCACACAAAGCTGATTTGGTTTAAGCCTCCAGGTCTCCATTTCTCCCTGCCTGGCTGTCATCTCTTCCACCTCCCACCCCTCCAACTTGGCACTGAGGTCTGCCTTTGGAAACAAGGGCTTGTCTGAAATCCTCCGTCAGTGTAACTCTGGGGACACAGCAGCTGGAACAGTAACAGCGAGAGGAGCTGGAGGAAAACTCCTTCTGCCTCTTCGTAGTAGTTGTATCTGGGGCTGCCAAAAACGTGCCCAGAGCAGTGCAACCAGACACACCTATTTCTCCAGGCTTTTCTTTTCTGGCTCCAGCTTTACACCTTCCTGGAGGAGGGGGACTTCTGGCATCTGCTTCTCTGAGAGGGAGCACGCCAGAGGAGCTGCTCTTGCCAGCATTTTGTGCCTGGTGAGAGTGCCTTAAATGTCTCCCACATACTGACATTGGTACATTTTGGGATGGGGGCTGCTTGGAGAGCACACCAGATCCTTTATTAACTGGTGAACATCCCTTGCAAAAGGGTGGTTTAGAGTTCTGCTTATGACTTCATCTCTGAGAGGTTTGGACAGCAAATGCAGAGTCTAATCTTAAAAAAAAAAAAAAAAAGAAAGAAAAAAAAAAAGAAAAAGAAAAAAAGAAGTGGCTGGAGATGCATGGGTGGAGAAGCTTGGCTCGGGCGGCTGCCGATGTGAGGCTGCCTGTGAATTGGCATCGGCAGGGGAAGTTTGGAACCGGCACCAATTTATTCTTTCTCTGCAACCTCCGCTGAGACTGGGGAGGCAAAGGGGAAAAAGGCATTTCGGTCCCAGTCACTTTCCCCACTTCAACCAGCTTCGGGAGCCAGGGTGGAGGAGGTCTCTCCATTCTCTTCCCGGTTAATTGTCTAATTGGGGAACAATGCGCCTCTCGCAGCTGCCTGCCCCTCTGCGGAGGGCTCCGGGCGAGCTCGGAGGGACCCGTCCCGCCGCACCGGGCTGCGGGTCC
>NC_031799.1:72767201-72822754 GCF_001522545.3 Parus major | reverse complement strand
CGGGAACCCACCGAAAAAAAAAAAAAAAAAAAAAAGAAGAAGAAAAAAAAAGGTGCAAAGAGGAGAACAAAGAAAACTAGGGAATAGAAGACTTTGGGTTGGGAGCCCTGACAGAAGTGCTCGGTGCTGGTGGTTTGGATGGCTGGGAAGGTAGAGCCGCACCTTGGCGTGAGACGGGGCTCCGGAGGGAGAGGGGAGGAAGCTGTTCCTTATGGGTGTTAAGTACACAAAGCGCCCGTGTGGCAGGAGCGACGAGAACGGACCTTTCCCCCCTGGCCACCAGTTTCCTAGCGCTGGGAAAAGCGTGCGCTCTGTATCCTCCACTCCTGCGTGCTCCCCACATCCTTCTTTCTTTTTTTTTTTTTTTTTTCTTTTCCCTCTCCAATCCCTTCCCCTGACGTTCCTGGAAAGCTGCTCGCAGGGCAGAGCGGCTCTGAGGTGCTCAGCATCTCTCCGGAGGAGCCGGAGAGAGCAGCGTGCCCCGAGCCACATTTTCTCTGCGGAAAGGGGGGCGGTGGGTGAGGAGGATCGCAAGGTCAGTGGAGCAAAACGCCCCCTCTTACACCCACGTCCAGTTTCTGGGGCACGGGCTGTGCCTTCCCCCTCCGCTGCCCGGGATTTCGCCTTTGTGTTACAAAGGAAAAGTGAGAGCACGGCGGAGGGCAAGCAGGGAGTTCCGACGGCGGGAAGGAGCGGGTGTGTGTGTGTGTGTGTGTGTCTGTGTGTGTGTGAGGGGACGGCAGCGGGACCGCGGCAGCCTCCGCCGGCCCCCGGCACCGTCCCCACACAAAGGGGCGGCGGGCGGGGGCCGGCCCTCATTGTCCCCCTGGTCACGTCCTCCCGGCCACCCCCTCTCCCTCCCTCCTTGCACCGGCTCTCGGGATTAAGCCCCCGTGGCTTTTTTTTTTCCTTCTTCTTCTTATTTTTTTTTTTTTATTATTTTTTTGTTTTCCCCTTCTCACTTCTTATCGCCCGTTTTGCTCGCTTTTTCTCCCTTTCCCCCATCCTCTTCTTTCCTCCTTTTTCATCCTCTTTCTCCTTCTTTCCTTTTCTCCCCTTCCCCCCTTTCCTTTCCTTTCCCCTTTCCCGTCTCCTTCTCTCTTTACCCCTTTTCCTTTTCTTCCCCTTCTTTTTGTTTCCGCCCCACACCGCTTTCTTCCTTTTCCCCACCCGTTTTTGCACCACTTTCCTTTCTGCCCTGTCCCTTTTCCCTCCCTTCCCCTTTTTCCCTTTCCCTCCCTTTTTTCCTCCTTTCCTTTCCCTTTCCCTTTTTCTTCTCCTCCCTCCACCTTTCCCTCTCTTTTCTTTCCCTTTTTTTTTCTGTTAATTGAGGCGTGAGCGTTGTAACGCGCTGCAAAAAAAAAAAAAAAACCAAACCAAAAAACCCCCCAAAAAACCCAACAAAAAACCCCAAATGAACAAAAAAAACCCCACCAAAAACCCATCCCAGGATGGGAGAGCATAAATGTTGTGTGGGTTCAGAGATCGCCTTGATTTCCGTGCCTTTTTAATTTAATTTTTTTTTTTTTTTTTTTGGCCTTTCGGTCTGAGGGAAGGGGGAAGTTTCCTCCCCCACACGGAGCGAGTTAGCTCGGCGGGGCTCGCCGGGACGGGGCGGGCGCGGTCCCGCGCTGCCGGGGCGGGGGCAGCCTGTGGCAAGGCTGGGCTGTGGGGGGATCTCCGTGCCGCATGTCTGCCGGGAGATCGCGGGTTTAGTCCCGGTTTTGGGGTGGTGGGCTCGGTACCTTTCTGGGGCGGCGGGTTCGGTCCCGCCGTGGGGTCGTGGGCCCGGTCCCGGCCCGGGGGCGCGGCCGCTGTCGAGGAACGGGGCGGGCGCGGCGGCCCCGCGGCGCCCCCGGGCGGCGAGCGGCGGTATGGCAGCCCCGCGGCCGCCGGTTTCCCGCCAGAGGGCTCCGGGCCCGGCTCCGTGAGGGGAAAAAACTCCCCAAATCACCGCCGTCATAAAATAATTTAAAATACCCAACGCCCCCTTGATAAAAGCCCCAGTCGCACTCCCCATCTGACCCTGGGAGTCCTCTGCACAAGAGGTGGGTCCAGAGGAGGCTCCAGGATGAGGGATCGAGCAGCTCTGCTGGCAGAACTGGGGTTGTTCAGCCTGGACAGGAGAAGCTTTGGGGTGAGCTCACTGTGGCCTCACAGGGCCTGAAGGAGCTGCAGGAAAGGTGGAGAGAGACAATTGCCAAGGGCTGCAGGGCCAGGAGGCAGGGAATGGCTGCCAGTGGCAGAGGGCAGGGCTGGATGGGATCTTGGGCAGGGATTGTTCCCTGGCAGGGTGGGCAGGCCCTGGCACAGGGTGCCCAGAGCAGCTGGGGCTGCCCCTGGATCCCTGGCAGTGCCCAAGGCCAGGCTGGACATTGGGGCTGGCAGCTCCTGGGACACTGGGAGATGGCCCTGCCATGCATGGGGTGGGAATGGGGGGGATTTGGGGTCCCTTCCAATGCAAACCATCCTTTGATTCTGTGCCACAGGAGCAGGCAGTGCCCATGGGCAGCGGGGTGGGAGTGTTGTATTTCTGACTCTGGGCAGCCCCTCAGTGCCTGGGCTGGAGGTGTGAGGTGTGAGTGGGGCTGTGGGGATGGCAGAGCGAGCTGAGGGCACCCACGGCTGCTCTTGTGCCCAACAGTGGCACTGGGTGAAGCCCCAGAGGCACTGAGGAGCTGTGTTGGAGCCCACAGGGGTGTCCTGGTGCCTAACCCCATGATGGTAGTGCGGGGTCACACCTCTGGGCGCCATGAATGACACCTTCACATGGTTTCCACCTCTTGCTCCCTTCACCAGTGCAGATGCTTGAGAGAGATGGGCAGGAGAAGCCCTCAGCTCTCCTGGAACAAGCTCATCAGGGCACCGGGTCAGACAGGTCAAGGTGCACTCAGGCAATGCTTTCAGTCACAGCAGAGGATTGTCAGAGTGTCCTGTGCAGGGCCAGGAGCTGTACTTGGTGATGCCTGTGTGTCCAGCTCGGGATATTCAATGTTTCTGGAAGGCAGGAGCGAGAAGGTGGAGCTGGGGTGATGCAGAAGGAGCAGAGTGTGCTCATTGCTCCTCCACGCGCTGTCTCTGGCAGTTTTCCACTGTGTCTCTGCGTGGCTGTCCCAGAGCCTAGAGCTGCTCCTGGCATAAAAGCACAGGGTTGTGAGGGATGTCCCGAGGCAGCAGCTGCTGCAGCCAGGAGCGGCAGAACACGCTGTGCTCTGGTCACTGCTCCTGTCTGTGCTCCAGCCTGAAGGCAGCACCGCAAAAACTCAGCCTGGAGGAGTTTCCGCCCCAGCTGCTGGAGGTGATGAGGAAGGGGTGATGCACACCCTAAACACCTCCTCCAAGGCTTTGGGAGCGCCTTTCCAAGGGGTAATGGGCCAAGCGGGGGCCACTGATGAATCGGATGCAGGCTGATGCTCCATGTGTCGGCACAGTGGGCTAATTTATCACGCGGCAGAGAGGTGGTGGAGCTGCCAAAGTTGAGTAGGCATTGCTGATGGTGAGGCGGATACATGCCAGCAATTTACAGTACCAGGATCAAAGGACTGCAGAAATAAAAAAAAAGTGCAGAATGTGTGCATTTGAGGAAGGATGGCACCTGTGAAGCCTTCAGAGCTTGCAAGGTAGCAAGGGATGTGGTGTGACTGGGATTGGTCACTTCTAGCTTGTTCGGGTCCCACTGGAAACTGTAATTTACTGTTTTACCCATTAGAATGAACAGCCTTCCTTCTCTTCTCTAGTGCTGGGTTCTGTTGAGTCCCACCCTCTTATTTTTTTTATGCTTTTAATCTTTTATGTCATTCTGACTTTCGCTATGAGGGTCAGATGGGCAGAGGCTGCTTTTTACGTGTTGAAGGAACATATCCAGATTTCACAATGCAGCTGCAGAGCATGTGCAGAACCAATCTCAGTGTGACCTGAGAAGTTGCAGATTTTAGAGACATTGTTACCTCTGTGAAAATGGCTAATTCCTCATTGTCTCAGCTTCAGAAAAATTAGGAGTATTTTAGGATAGCAAGCTTTAGTCTCTTCCACACCAGGACAATTCACTTTCTGAACCTGGAGTTTTAAACAGAAAGGGAGACATGATGTTCTCCCATCTGATTAAATTAAAATAGCATTGGTGTGAGATCAAGCTTACACTGCAAACTAAACACAAGCTGGAATTTGGTCAGAACTTACTGCTCCTCTGAGTTTTTGCTGTAGTAAGGGAAGGTAGCAGCGCCTGCAAAAACAGGAGCCATGCTCTTTCCCCACAGAGAGAACTCCTAGTTTTCAAAGATGTGAAGTTTGTCCAGGACTTTGGCATCTATTGGTTAAAGGATGCTGCACTCAGGGTTGCATCCCATTTAGAAATGTAACACAAATTCCTACTGTAGATCCATCTGCCTGTAGTAGCTCCTAATAAAATGGATCAACCCAGTTGGAAACCAGCCAGCAGGGCAACCCAGGTTTGGTCGCGTCAAGTGAGTTACTTTTTTAGCAGGAGGTGGAAATTAAACACTTACTCAAGAGTTGCAGCTTGAGTTGGCAAGGTTTGCTCACTGTGTCCATCCTGTTATGGATTTCTTTTACTATGGGTGTAGTGACACCAAGGGGGAAAAAAAAAAAATCTTGTGGAAAAAGGTATGTTTAGATGGATTTTGGCTAATTGCAGTGGACTTAGGGGCACTACAGCAGCCAGACAGCAGACTTCTGTGAACTGCAGAGTGTGGGAATGGGAAACTCAAACCTGCTTCAGAGCAGGGATTTAGCTACAAGAGAGCACAGCCTGCTGCAGCCTCTTCCAGCAGAGGGGCAGGAGCAGTCACATCCAAGAGCCTGGAAATGTGGGCAGGAATCGGGGTGAGGTGTAAGCAGCAACCTCTGCCTCACGTGTGGGTCCTGAGGAGGACTTTTGGCACCAGGCCTGCAGAACTCTGTCTCCTCCTAAGACAGGCTGCCCTGTGGGGCTGAGCAAGGTGCTGCTGTTATGGTCTGCATGTTTGGAGAGGGTGGGAGGGGTAATTTCACCTTTGATTCTGGCAGCTGGAGGGGAGCAGCACTTGGCACCCCGGGAACGTTTATGGGAACCCACCAAGGCCTGGAGCATGAAAACCAGCCCTCAGGAGTGGAGGGGTTGTGTGGGAGCCACACTCCTGACCCTAAGGGCTAAAAATCAGACCGTTCTCCCAGGGTTTTTCATTGGTTAAGTGAGCATATTAGGGTAAAGAAGATTTATAAAAAGTAAGGAGGTGGTTTTCCAAGTCAAGTGGGGATTTTTGGCAAGTGTCTCGTGTTCAGTGTGCTCAAACAGTGCAATTTTTTGGAACTATCTGAACCCTTGGTGCAGCAGGTTCACTGCCCTACTCAGTAAAAGGCTAGGAGCCATCACAGCCAGGAATGTTCTCTTCTGTTCCCATGGATACCTTGAAAATTGCCCTTCCACAGTTGCCTTTCTGTTCCCATCTATCCCTGTGGCTGTGTGTGTTGTGTTTGGTGACTGGAAGCGTAGCAGCAGGGTTTGTGTTCTTACCAAACATGGAAGCAGTTGTGTTATGACAGCAATTGCAATGAACTTCCAGGGGCAACAGACTTCCACTGACACATGCCAGGCACCCAGGTATTCCAGGTCAGAGCCAGGGAAGTGAGCCAGGTGGTTGCAAAATGCAAAATGTTTAGGTGCAACACCCCCACTGTCGGGAAAAAGAAAATACTTTGTTCTTTTCCTTGTCCGGTTTCTTTGATTGTCTTGATTCTGGTCCCAAAAGGCAAGGTTGCCTTCAGGGGAAGGAGGGAGATAAAACTTATGGGTAAACATGGAGAGCTGAACTTGTAAACATTCTGTTCTGGACACTGGCTTCAGTGTGGATGTGGCCAGTGTGTGACGCATGGGAGCACATGTGGGCAGAACATCTCCAAAGGTCTGGAGCCACTCAGCTCTCCCAGGGGCCAGAACTTTGTCTTGCAGGCAGGTCCTTCACTCAGCACCTTGGAAGGTGGAGAATTCTGTCAGTCTTCTTCTCATGCTCTCATTAGAGCTCTCGTGTTACCATAGGAACTTCACTCCAGTGGTTTTGGTGCTTGAGGCTTCCAGCATTTTTGGGATACAGATATTGAAGGTCTTTCTGCACATCTGTAGGCTCAGACTGACATCACTTTTTCTTTTAATTGTTGTGTAATAATGAGGATCACTTAAGTGTTTATCTAAGCAAGCACGTGACTGTATTTCAGAGCTGGTCCATTGCATTCAGAGGACTTTGATGTCTGCAGCTCTGATCTTGTGCAACCTCCTCACTCATAACAACCTTCTGTAGGGAGTTTGCACCAGGGCACGGTATACAATTTTAAAGTTAGCTAATAAATAGCCACTTTCGTTTTCTCCACGTGCAGCTTGTAAACTTAGGAAGAGATACAAGTCTGGCTGAGTGGTATTGAGGGGTGGGTAGATGTTAGGGTCTTCAGAAGTTTTATGGCATGTAGGGCTTAAACTGAATGAAGTCCTGGTTCTAGCTTGGGACCCAGTTGTGAAAAGTGCAAATTCCATGAAGTTCATGTTGCAAAATAAGTGATATCACACTCTACACTCAGCTGTCCTGAATAGCTGCAGCAGAGATGGGGCGTCCTTGGCAGTGTGCAGCCTGCTCTGTGTAAAGCAGCTGCATTTCTCCCTCCACACCCAGGGAATAGGTTGTAGCACATGTTTCCCAGCACAACCAGCTGGCTCTGGCCATCCATGTACAGGGAATGAAAGGCTCTGGGGTTTTCAGCTCTGTTGGGTGGGAATTTTTAACTTGCTTCACTGGAAAGGCTTGGTTGGAGATGTTTTGCGTCTTTCCCGTGCTGCTCAGACGTTACAGGACGTGTGCCAGTTCACACAGACTCATGTGGAGCTTGGGCTGCAGCTGTGAGCTGTGGAGAGAACCGTCCTGAGGTTGAACACGTCACCAGGAGTTCTCTGAAGCTGCCTCTTCATGTGTCTTTGCTGTCATGTTCGGTGCAGCCTGTGGAGTTTTTAAAAGTGGAAGTTTTAAATTGTACATTTGTGCAGTGCAGGTACACGTCTGTTAAATCTCTGCTTCACTCATCCTTAAGGCAGTTCAACTGCAAGCTCTCTTGAACAGGAGAAAACCTGTCAGCTTGGTTACTTGTCCAAGAGAAGAGCTCAGCTTGCAGATTTTGCAGCAATATCAGGAAAATCAAGGTCGTGATAGAAATTTGTCAGCGTTTTGACAAACTGCTGCTGAAAGTAATTTCTTATGTTGGGATGTTCATATCACACATGTGTAACTGTATGGGTGAGGGACTATTTATAAACCCTTTGTAGTCGTTGCTGTTTGTGTGTCTTGCAATGCTTTTGTAATTTTGGGGATATTTACAGGTTCAACATGTGTAACTACTGAACCGAAATGAAAACTGAGAAATAATGTTGTGAACATGCAATTTGTTATTGCATACATATGACACATGTGAAGAGCTTTCCAGCTGTTGGAAGGTGGAGCCTGAAAAGGAAAGTGAGAAGCAAGCCAAAGGAAACTGACATGTCAGAGAATTATAAATCTGTATTCCATGGAGGCACATGGTCATTATAATAAATCTCTGCCATAAACTGTTAAATGAAGATGCCCTGAAAGGAGGAAGGACTGCTTCTGATAGCAGTGACAAATACTGATGTGCTGAGTTACAACATTTGCTAAGGACACAGTTCAATACTAATCACCTACTACTTTGTTCTTCATTTCTAGGTCAAGATGTTGTTAAGTATAAAAAGTATCTTATGGATGTACTCTACGTTAGTTATAACATATATGCTACCTAAAGGTAAGTCTTCTGTACACAGAATGTTTCATTAAAATTAATTTAGTGGTCTAATTGGTAGGGCATTTCACAGGACTGAGGAAACAGCCCAAACTCAGGAAATTGACTGTCTCTGTCTCTGCCATGCTGCACTGTATCACCAATTTAATTTCTGTGTCCTCCACAAGGCGGTGATGATTTATATCTGTTGTGCTTGGGCTGCCATGAGCTGAGCTGGGCTAGGTTCCTTGGCTGCTGGGGTCAGGAACTAGGAGGTGTTAGGGCAGCTGCAGGTTTGGGTGGAAAGGAAGGAACCCTTACTACTTCTTTTGGTGATTGCAAGCTAAAACTGGAGTATGTATCCATGTGTGGTTGCCAGGGTTATTTGAAAGTTTGGGTCAGGTCTCCAGTAAGGGAAATGTCCCAACAGCTGCTGCAGACTCACAAAATTGGGAAAGCAGTTTTCCCAAGTCTCAAAGCAAGATTTTCTTTATTTTCTTTCCCCTTTCTTTCCAGGAACTCCTCAAACTGATTTTAGCCTTTGGGAAAATCGAATTTACTACTTTTTTTTTTTTTTTTTTTCCCCACCTAGCTGGAAGACTTGCTAGTAGCATCTTTAAGTAGTCCTGAATGATAAAGAAAAGGACTGGTTCATGAGTGGAACCAATAATTAAAAAGAAAAAAAAAAAAAAAGATAATAGATTTACACTGGCTATAAGGAAGAAAGGTCTGGATCGGACCACAGACCTGACTCAGTGCCCTGCACAAATGCAGAATTCAGGGATACAGGGATTGAGAGGGCAGCACTGTACGTGGGGAGGAGTCACACGGATTCCCAGAGTTGTAGAATGTGGGATGGCATCCTCACATGTCCTCTCACTTACTCCACCTTTTATTGCATCTTAAATGGCTCATCTTATCTCCAGAGTGGAATTCTTGTTACTTAGGAGTTTTTTATTAATGTCCCATTCTTTGGAATGTAGACCAGGTTGTGACCCATCCTTATTTGCTGAAATTTTTTCCAAAGAAATTCAGAAAGACCTTGATGTTCCCAGAACACACTGTGAACTTTGTGGAGTTTTTCCTTTTTATGTTGGGGCCATTCTTTTGCCCTACAGTCTTAACCATTTTCAAGCTATGCCCACAGTGAGGAGAGCAAGAATGAAAAAAAATTTTCCTTTTTTGTGGGTTGATCTAGTTCACGATCCCAAAGAATCTGTGGGACCAACTCATGTCTTTATGTTTTGTTGAAAAGTCACTTGGTGCAAAAATATTTTTGAGGACGAGTTTTAGAAGACTACACACAATCTTTATATAAGTATGGCTTTTGTTTAAAAATACTCCAAAAAGTAAATACATCTTGGCATTCTGAAGAGATAGACACCCTAAGTTTTAACCTTTTCTTTTTAGATCCTTAACTTGGATTTAAAATTGAAGCCTTTAAATCTTTTGTGAAACACCAATTCCCAGCTTATTACTGTTGTGGTTCACAACCTGGACCTTGTGGTTATAATCAATGCTGGAGTTCTTCCTACCTATTTTGAGTGACCAATTGTGGCATTTTGTAGAGTTCTGCAGCTGAGATTTGCATTTGCCTGGCTCCTTGTGAGTGTCTTTCAGAGTATAAAAGTAGTTCTCCATCACTCTGCACATCCTTTTCTTATTCTGCTTGCTCAGACCAAAAACCACCTGGTAAAGAACTCAGGGAAGGTTTTTTTTGGGTCTCAGTCCATTACCTGTCAGCGTTTCCTACAAGTTTCACTCATTTTAATTCATTATTATCTTCACCAAAAGACTTGTGGTTAATGAAAAGGCTTCTCTTAGGCTCAGTGCTGGTAGCTAGATTGACAAAACACACAATTTCACTGATCCTTTCTATTTCTGCTGCTAGACAGGGCAATGTACCATATGTCCCAGCAGGTTGTTGATGAACTGAAAAATGAGATGCAACATTTTTTTTTCCCCCCATAAATTTAGCTAAAAATAAATAGAATATTTTATTCTTTAAGCATGTGGGGTTTGTCTGCATAGTCAGCAGCAACATTCTGTTCAGTTAAACTCAATTATGTGGCAAATTCACTCCTCTAAGCAGTGTCACACCATGCAGGGCACTGTTTTCTTCAGACTCCTTGTCCACTGCAGATGTACTGGCCTAGGCACTGTGGTTAATGGGATGCAGACAGGCAGAATTCTGTCCTTTTAAAAAATTACCTAGGCTCCAACTTTAAGAATTGTAGGACCACAGAACAAGTGAACACATTTTGGAGAAAAGAGACTTTGTTCTCAAGCAAGAATTCCTTTCTTCCTGCCTCAAAAGGAAGACACCCAGCTATGTGTCTTTGGTCTGCCACATCCCATTGATAGGGGCTGACATGGAATATAAGCTTAGCAAAAATGCTAAAGGGGGAAAAAAAAAGTGTTATATGGATTAATATAAGATACTGACAGCTTCTGCATTAGTCAGTAACTTCTGCCAAACTAACATTAATTACGACTGCTGAGAGAAACCAAACTTTTTGGAGCTGTGCAGGAACATCACTTAATCTTGTATTCCAGATATTATGTCAGCCAAATACTTTATTTTTCTGTAGGGAACAACTATCTCTTCCTCCTTCCTCCTCCTCCTCCTCCTTCTTCTTGTCTTCTCCTTCTTCCCTCCCCTCACCACAACAAATAGTTTTTTATAAAGTGTGATATAATGCTTTCTACAGTTGGGCAGAACTGCAGCTACACAGAATCTTCTGTTCTGGGAATTAATTTAGGCTGGATCTAGTCTGCATATCAGGATGATACATGTTGTTTGCCAAGGCTTCCAGCTGGCTGATGTGAAGACACGAATTTTAAAGGGAGGAAATTTCCTCAGGGTTCAGCGCTGATATTCCAGGTCACTCATAATCAGAAACAATGTTCTTAAAAGGCTTATTAAAGTTCTGTCAGTCAGTAAAATTATAATTAAGTCATTCTTCATTTCAGAAGAAAGTTCCTGTAAGGTGTATAGATGACAAGAGATCATAATAAATTCTAAATATTTTGAGACTGATTTTAATCTCCCACCTGTGCAATTTGGCAGGAATTCCATCACAACTGAAAGAACTGAGAATTCATTCTGTTTCTTTATCTCTAACCACTGTAACTGTGGTTAGATTTCAATAAAATAAAGTGATATAAAAGTTCTCTGGTTTAATCAGTTTTGCTGCTGTCATCTTGACTCTTATCTGAATTGTGTGCCCAAGGAATTCTAGTTTGGTAGTCAAGGGTGGAAAGGACTCAAGAACTCCCATTCAGAATTCTGTATCTTCCCTGTCAGTCCATTTTTCTCTTTTTCTGGCTAGCACTTTATTATTGAAATGCTTGGGCATTAAGCTGATGCCTCTTGTATTAAACCTGTTTAGATAGTACCATTAAGACTTTGTCCTGTGGAAAACCATCTGTCTCTGATAAGAATAATCAGATTAATGAGAAATTTTACATTTTTCTTCTTTTTTTCCTTCATCCCCCCCTTCTTTTATGTTTTCTATTTTTTTTTCTTCCCCCCCTTCTTTTTTTTCTTGCCCCTTTTTGCTCCTCTTCTTAAATTATCTCTGCCCACCCTTCCATCCCACCCTTCAATCTTCTACTCTTTATGGAGAGTGATATTTTTTATTATAGATGAACAGATAATTTTCATCTACTGGTGTCTCCTGTTTTATGTATCACTCTCTTGATGGCTATTTTTAAGTTATTATATATCTAAATTTTATGAATTCTGGCTCCCTTCAAAATAATGATCATGTTCTACCTTTCAAAAATGTTAGAGTGAAGGACTGTAAAAGTAATAAAATAGTCACAGTTGTGCATCAGCTTTTGATCTTCATTAAGCCATTATGTGTCATGAAGTAACATCAGATAAAAAAGGTAAATCCATCAGAAACCCTCTCTTCAGTTGCAGTGTGCAGCTTGGATGAATAGTAGTCAACTTCCCCCTCAGGATATTGTCAGATGGAAGCATTTCACTGTGAAATGTTTGCAGCTGGAGATGACATAAAAAATGATAAAAGTCCTGATCATGTCAAGTCTCAGCCAAGTAGGGACTTTCTGCATGCTTTACTTCCTCCTTTGCTTTTACATCCTGAAATATTTCATTTCTGCAATGTGTTAAAGGCCCTGAGGCTACAAGGAAAACAACTTTGAAAGAGTGACTGTTTGGGAGACTCTCACTGGAAAGGCTTTGTCTCGGCACATAAAAAGAATTAACCCCTGAGAGAACAGTGGGGTCAGGGGTGACAGGGGTGCAAAGCCATGGGCTGTGTTTCCTTCTGAGGACAGGAACAGCTGCTGTGAGGCCAGGCAAGGTGTGAACTCCAGCAGCCCCCCTCCATTCAGGGTTTTGGCCAGTGAGGTAACTCATCATTTTTCACTCAGATAGGTCTTCCCCCTGTGAATTGAAGAAATGGCTCTTACAGTTCATCTGTCACCTAAAATTTCAGACCAGTCTCCAAAGGTTAATTACTTGGTGACCATAACAAATGGAGAAAATAAGTCAGAATGAAATTTTCCCAAAGAGAAATATGCTCCATCATCAGCCTAAGGTGTACAAAGATTGATACAAACTCTTGTTCAGTTTATATTCCCCAGTCCTGTTTACAAATCAGCTAAGGTCCATGGATTTCAGGCTTTGCATTAGTGAATCATTACTTAACAATGAAATATATCTGTTTCTGATTTTGCTCTTACAAATTACACTAACGTGATTTTTCCTTTCTCCCTCCTCGCCCTCTCCTCTTTTTTCCAGTTAAAGCAGAAAAAAAAACCCTGGTCAAGGGATCTCTCTCTGGAACTTCAGTCCTGCCATGCTTCTTTTCAACCACACCCACCATATCCTCCAGCTACGCCGCTGAGTACCTCCGGATCAAATGGTCCAAGGTGGAACTGGACAAAAGCGGGAAGGATGCCAAGGAAACCACGGTCCTGGTGGCCCAAAATGGCAACATCAAAATAGGCCAGAGCTACAAGGACAGGGTGTCTGTCCCGAGCCATTCCGAGGAGAGTGGGGACGCCTCGCTGACCTTCTCCAAGCTGCGCGCCAGCGATGCCGGGGTCTATCGCTGCGATGTCATGTACGGCGTGGAGGACACACAGGGCATCATCTCTCTGGCTGTTGAGGGTAAGGATATGAATGTTTCATCTGTGGCCAGCAGTGCATCCAGTTAAATCAGCGAAACTTAGTAATTAACACAAAACTAGAGAGGATTTAAAGGAGTGTCTTTAGCGATTTGCCCTTTGAGTAGGGCGAAAAGAAGCAACTTATGATGGAGAGGATGAAAACTTAGGATGAAAAGAAGCCACTGAGGCTGTAGTTGGCCTGTCTTGATGTCCTAAACTATGCCATCAAAAGTGGGAGCCACTCTTTCTGGGAAAGGAACATCAAGCTTGAAGGAAGTGCTTCTTTTTGGCCAGTAATAAATTTTGGATGGGCAGAAGGAAAACACTTCTGGGAGAAGCTGCAAGAAAAGAGATAGGGCAGTGTTTGCTAAATATGGGGCAGGCAGTGATAACAGTTTGCTTGCCATCTCTATTAGGAAATAGCCTCCAAAATTTTGAGAGTGGGAAGTCCCTGTGTTGAGAGAAGAGACAGGAGTTTCAGAATATTGATGTTGGAGAAGAGACATTTAAGATTATCAAGTCCAAGCATTAACCCAGCACTGCCATATTCACTACTAACCCAGGCCCCCAAATGCCACATTCAAACATTTTTGGAACTCTCCCAGGGATGATCACACCCCTACTTCCCTGGGAAGTGTATTCCAATGTCTGACCAGTCTTTCAGTGAAGTTCTATTTCCTGCTGCCCACCCTAAGCCTCCCCTGGCCCAGCCTGAGGCTGTTCCCTCTCCTCCTGTCCCTGTTCCTGGGAGCAGATCCCAAATCCCCCCGGCTGTCCCCTCCTGCCAGGGACTTGTGCAGAGCCAGAAGGGCCCCCTGAGCCTCCTTTTCTCCAGGCTGAGCCCCTTTCCCAGCTCCCTCAGCCCCTCCTGGGGCTCCAGCCCCTTCCCAGCTCCGTTCCCTTCTCTGGGCACGCTGCAGCCCCTCAGTTCCCTGTGCTGAGGGGCCCAGAGCTGGACACGGCACTCGAGGTGTGGCCTCAGCAGTGCCAGCACTGCCCAGCTCCAGCTGCTGTCACCAGCACCCCCAGGGCCTTCCCCAGCTTGCCACAAACTTTTCCCCCAGCTTGGAGTGTTGAATGGGTTTAAACAAAACAAAAGAGTGAGTGGCCAAAGGAGCATGTGATGTTTCTGCCCTCGGAACCTGCTGGTGGAGCTTGGCACAGAGGCTGCTCCAGAGCCCTGTTGGGCTGGCACTGAGCCTGAGCTAACAGGCTGTGCTGAGAGACAGGGCATCAACCCAGGCTCTGTGCCATGCACAGGCAGGTTCTGGACCCAGGTTTCTGCCAGGTCTCTTCACAACACTGAGCTGTGGGGATGGACCTTGCTGTGGGCCCTGCCTTGCACACCCCTTTGCAGCTTGGTGTTTTTTGGAAGTTCAGTATTTACTCAGGTGGATGAATCCCAAAACAAACATTAATATCTGCTGCTGGAAACCATGGCTTTGGCTAAGGCTTTTTTGGTGAGCTTAATACTGTATTGTTCTTCCAACCTCCCTAACCTAATGTGAACAGTCTGTTGGCATTGATTTGACAAAAGGATTTGAAGGTGTGGCTTTAATTTGGAAATACAATAAATCAGTGTAGCCATTAATGTCTGCATAACTTCATAAACTGTTAGGTCCTAATGACAAAAGCAAAAGAAATCCTGTTTTGAGCATTACTTTTCATAACGAGTGTACCTGTCATTCCTTACCCTTTTTCAAGTGTTCTGCTGACTACATATCTATATCCAGGAGCAGCAGACGTTTATGACAATAAAATATCAGATGATTTATGGTGGTACTGTAGCTTTTGTAGTTGCTGCTCCTGCAAAAACACTGCAAAGTGTTGAACTGCTTAGATTTACGATTTTACCTCAGTGAAAGTTTCACACACTCCGTTTTCTTTCTGCAACTGTTCTTTTCCATCACTACTTTAATGTCAGGATTTCGGGAGAGGAAAAAAGCTAAGTCTTGATCCAAATGGAAAATTGGTTTGCTAGACTGTCATTTGTGCCATCCATTCTCAGTTTTCTCCATTATGTAAACAAATGGCATTTATAAAACTCATAAGAACTTCATGTAAATGTTGCTGCTCAAATCTTCTGCTCTTCTGTTCTTTGTGGTTTCTTATGATTTCAGCTTCTATTTATAAACCAAAAAAAAACCCATTAGTTCCAAATACAAATGATCTCTGTTGTTTATTTTTGGACCTGCACCCCAAAGTGGCACCATTTGAAAAGACGTGATCCACTGTACTCCCCGTCTGTGCATTCTGCACTGCCTGTCCTGGCTGGGGTGCAGTGAGGTATTCCCTGTTAACTGAGGGAATTCCAGAGCTGAGGGATAGCCTGGTTCAGCACTGTGCTTTGGTCAGCTCTCCTGGGTGGAGCTGGGGCTGCTGAAGCTCTGCAAAAATTATCACCGGGTTTTTATTCTGCTCATTTTATGCTCAAATTAAGTAGGCCAAAACTCTTTGGCAAAGTTCTGCTGAAGCAGGTGTAATTCCTCTTTTGCCATCATGATGAATTTATGGGTTTTTTTAAATGCTTCTTTGGGTGTTTTTAAACCAATTCAGGACTTTTGCTGTAGGTTTGTTAAGGGTCTCCATTTGTTTTATGGACACTCCCTAATTTTCAACTTTCAAACAAAAAGCATAATGCAGTATGAATGAAGCCATAAGATAAGATGGAAGATAAGATTAGACAGCTGTCCTACTTGTTTTTCAAATTAACCTTTGTAGCATAATAGATAGCTGGGAGAGCTAACTTGAATAAAATTACTGTAATTGCCATTTCTGTCCTTTAGGTGTGCTGGGAATACAGAGCTGCTGTTGAACACACTGTGCATCAAATAAATGTATTTTGCCAGTGATGGAATGTATTGTGAATGAAGAATGGGATTTCTGAGGAAGAATAATTTTCTCAGTAGCATATAGATTTTCCCAGGTTAAGCTGAATAGTGGGTATTAGTCATTGAAAGTAGAACTTCTAATGCCTAAATTATTTCTTTTGGCTGGGTCTCAAGCTCAAGACCAAAAGTTGTAACTGTGAACCTGGGTGGTTATTTTTTGCTTTTTTTTTTTTTCTGTTTAGCTGTCACAACAGACAAATTTGATAACTGTGTGCAAATATCCAGTTAATTTGCTGTTGTAGATGCCAAATGAACTTCTGAAGTCAGATTCATATGTTATTAGCAACAAACTGTTCAGAGAAAAGGTCTGGCTCGCCCAGAGTCCTATTCCAATGAGAGCAGCTGATACCAAAGAGCAAACTTAAACATGTACCCTGTTGCTATCAAAGACCTGTCACCCATGGAATTACCCACACAGAGGCTTTTGTTATTCTATTTTCTGAATTTTATATTCTATATTCTGAATAGATGTGGGTTTGGTTTCTCCTGCTTGTTTTTTGAATGTCTGTAGATTTTCATTATCCATGGATAATGAAATCCTGCTTATCTCGGTTATCATTCACAAGGAAGACACCTTTCATCACACATAACACCTTTGTCCTGCAGTGCATATTTCTGCTACATCCTTTTTTGACAGGTGTAAGTTTTCTAAACCATGACAGGATCTTGGAAATTGATGTAATTCTGTGGCCTTCCTTTGCCTCGATTATGGGAATTAACAATGCCTCCTACTTGGGTATCAGTAGCTGCTTATATTTGGAAATAGATGATCTTCAAGGTCCTTTCCGTCCCAAACCATTTAATAATTCTGTTTCAGAGACAACATCAAGACACTGTGAGTTCACATGGGATCCTTTATCTGCTGAGCAGTGCTTGGCTGTGTGTGCATCAAACAGAGATCAAATATTTTGATCTGAATATCTGTTTAAATGTCTCATCTTAAAGCAAAAGACCTGAATTGGCTTGAATGTTTGTTTAAATCTGGGAGTGTGAGCAGTTGTGTTCTGGCTGAGGTGGCTCTGTGTGCACAGCCCTGGGGATGTGGGAAAGGCACAGCAGAGTGTAGGAGGAGGATGATACATTGGGTTACTCGATCCAGTTTTCCTTTGGCATTGCAAGTGTCCATTGTACGTGCTGAGCCATGTGCCCAAACCCAGCAGAGAACACCCATCCTCGGGGCCAGGTGTTCTTCACACTTCACCCCTGAGATCAGGGTTACTGTTTTATATTTTGCACTTGGTGAGGGAGAAGGGAAACACTTAATTTCAGCCCAGGCAGGAAGTTTGGGGCAGCCAGGTGCCTGCCTCACTCATTATTCAGGCCTGCAGGGCTGTCTTTGGGGCAGGCAGCTCTGCAGGATCACTGGAGGGGCACTTTCCTCACACTGGATAGCCCCTTTCCTGTTATTAATCATGGAGAATGCTTTCCTGACATCCTGGTTGCTGCTATAATTGCACTGACCTCCCAGACAGGGATATTTTCTGTTCAAAATGGATCTAAAAGCACGGCAGTGTTAGATGCTTCAGCTTCTCACCAGGAGAGGAGTGAAGAATCTTAGAATATTTTGAGTTGGAAGGGACCCCCTAGAATCATCCTAGTCCAGTGCTGGATATGCAGAACAAATCACTCATACTCATTCTCACTTCCATGTGTTTTCTTCTCTACCTTCTGTGCATGCTCCTCCAAAATTTTTCCTTTGTCTCAGGAGCAACCCTTCCTTTGTCAGATTCTGTAATTTAATCTCTCTACAGTGTTTTGTGCTTTTCTCCTAACCTTTCTTGGTGTTACTAAGCCCGTAGTTCAGACTGTCTCACACCGGGAGTCCTTGGCCTTTCAGCTTTTGGATATTTCTGGGTGAGGTAAGCTCTCTGCATCAAACATCCCTGGTCACCAATTAGGGAGATTTATAGATGACTCTTTTAGACTCAACTTGTAACCTTCAGGCAGAGCTACCTTGGGTGATTAGAATTCCAGAAAGGATTTTATAAAAAATATTGCTGTACCTTTCTGTGTCCACATTTGTTCCTTCTCTCTAGTTGTAATGAAGTCCACTTTTATAAGAAATGTTTGAGCCACCTTGTAAAAATCTGACCTAGAAGTGAAATGACACAGTACTTTCATTCTGGAATATTTCTGAATAGTTAATGAAATACTTGTGTGGTGCTATGATATTGGGCAATTAAGAAGAACATGTATAAGCCAATGTATTCAAGAGTAAGAAATCTGAATAAACCACTCATTTGACCTGATTTTTTGTTCTTCTCCTTGGAGATAATTGGATTTAAAGGGATCAAAGTGGCAAATGGGATCCTTCTAGTTTACTTACTCTTTTGTCATAGCTTCTCAGTGAATATTTTTTTGGCCAATAAGTGAGAGCACTTTATTCTTTTCTAATTGATATTTTGGCAATACACTCTCTTCATGGGCCTCATTTTCTCAGTCTCTGGTTGGTTCTGGAAATCTGAAAGTCTTATTTTTTTTCCCTGTCAAATTTTTTTTTGCATGTTTTCTTTTTTAAAGCCTGTAAAGACAATCCCAAGCTTGAGACACTGATCTCGTTAATGGAAAGAAACAAGAATTAGGGAGGCAGCATAGATGGTAATTCACATTTTCCTTTTTATGCAAACTTGTCTTTCCTGCAAGCATTATAATGATAATAAATGAAAGTTGTTTCCCAAGTGGGAACAGTGCCACTGGTGATGCTGCTAGACCTGGGAGATTGTGTGCTGACAACCTAATTGATCTACTCTCTCTGCAGCAGAAATCCCCTTCTTTAATCTCTTAAGTAGGCATTTGAAGAGGTGCTTTTACCTAATCTTTGGGATTTACCCGTCTTGAAACCTTACCACCTCTTGATGTTGAACTTCTGTGTAAATTATTGTGGGCTGCTGCATTTTTCAGCTGTGTTTTACTCTCCTACCGAGGAATCTTCCTGACAAGGGAAGAGCACCACTGGTAGCAGCCATCAAAAGATGGCAAAGGGAAATTAATTTGTGGGTGATAAAGACCCAGGGTCTACATGCAAAGCCTGTAGGAAGAGGGAAGGAAATGTTCTGGCCAAGCTGCCGTGCTCCTCTGGTAGAGTTTGGGAGCATGGCAGCCTCTGGGTGCGCAGGGTGGGGTGGTTCTGCTCTGGGCTGGATGCAGGAGCTGTGATGGGAGAGTAATAAGGGCTAAAAACACAGGTGGAGCTCAGCACTGATCCCTCCTCTCGTTCTCTGGAGCTGTTCAGAGGAGTCCTGTGTTGATGAACATAAATATTCTGCACAGGGGAGCAAAGTGTGAGCTGCTGCAGGAGTGTCTGTCCCTGGGGAGCCGTGGCAGGGCAGGGGGAAGGCACTTTCCCTCCCCACCCTGAGTTCACTGAAGCTCTTGGCAAGGCAAGCCTCTTCTCAGGTTGCCAAAGCCCAAGACAGGGGTTAGAAGATGGGTGCAAAGCCTAGAGAGAGACACAAACTAATTACTCATGTGGAGAACTGAAGATGCTGCCCTATTCCTTCCTTTCCTGCAGTGCTCTGTCCTGTAACCCATCTTTTTGGGGTGTATTTGTGATGTAAATTGCTTTCTGCATTAAGACCAGGGAGGATCTGAGCTATGAACTGAACTGTGTCCCAGCTCTGGCACCAGGCCGAGGGTTATTTCAGGGGTCTGCCCCACAGTGTCCGAGGTCTGAAGACAAAAATTAACAGGATAACAAGCACTGCCATCACAATCTTTTCCCTTTAGGTATTTGATGGGTGAGGCAACTTCTGAGATTTAGGCTTTATGTTTCCACATCCAACACTGCATGTGGCAGCAGCGTGAGCTCACGAGTGAAAGTGAACTATAATTTATTAGCCATACCAGGAGCTAATAAACTAGCTTCCCCTGCAGTTCCACAGGGTTTTGATGCATGATGCACAATAAAGCTGCAACCCAAAGGGGTGTAACCACAGAACCAGGCTCTTACCCTTGGAAACCTGTGTTTGTTAAAAGTTAAACACTTCACATTTTTATTTCTGGTCTAAGACGTGAGATAAACAAGGAAAAGACGTTCACCCTTGCTCTGACAGAAGTGAATTTTGGATACTACAAATTGCTTTGCTATGAGTGCTCTTTCTTGCTGCTACTCCTTCCTGTAATTACTCTGACTTTGTTTGCCAGATGTTCAGTGACAACATTATACCGCTGTAGTCTGTTTTCCAGTTGCTTTATTTGTTCCTAGGACAACTCCTTTCTTGCCTTTTCTTTCAGGGAGGAAATAGACAAAGGAGGGGGGAAAAAAAATCCTTTACAAATGTTTTAAAGTGCAAAGGCCGGGACAATGGGTTTTGCCCCTCTCTCTGTCTAACTGAAACAATGAAAGTCCTGCACTTTAATCTTCTTATCCCCAGGGGTCTTCTAATTATTGCAGCTGTTGCACAGGCTTATGCATAGTGACGTCCTCCTTCCCATTCATCTCCGAGGCTCTTTCATGTCCATTAGCTCCTCACTGGAAATGAAGGAGCCTCCAGCTCTGAGAATAGGTGAAGTTTACCTTGTGGATCAGGGCGAGGAGAACAAAGCATTCCCCGAGTTCCTTTCCAGGATTTACAAATGACCAAAGGCTCTTCTTTTTCTCTGCGCCGAAATCTACTTTAAATTGGCTGGGATGTTAACTCTTTAGTCCTGCCTCGTTCAGGTGTCGCACGGCTCTGCCAGGGTAGGAAGGGCAGTGGTGCTTCCAAATGGGGAAAGAAAAAGAAGGAATGAGAGGTGAAATAGCTGGTTGTAAGAAATGCACTCATATGTTTAAGTAGCAGGAAGATTTAAAAAAAAATAAATTAAAAAATACAGCTTTAGAGGTATGTTGCCATTCCCTCTAAGGTAACAAACACTTTGGTGGCTGTACTGAGAAGCAGAAACTCTTCAGCCCAGTTTGAAGTCATATACTATCACTTAAGCAATCTTGGAAAAAACTTACAAAATAGAGACAATTAGTCCAAATTCACATAAAATACATTTTAATTATGATTAAAACAACAAACTAAATTAACAAATTGGTTCCTATACTTGGGCATTTTTGATTCTGCATCAAATATTCTTTATTACAGAAACACCAATGCTACACAAAAAAAAGTTTTAAAGAATTTGTATATGTTCAAAAATAACATATAGTTAAGCCAAATGCACAGCTTATGAATATTATTATGGGTTCATAGTTATGAAACAGGGTAAATATTTTATCTGCTTCTGTTGGGAACTTTGTAAAAGCTGCCCATTTCTAAATTCTAGATCCAGAACACCAAGCAGGCCACCTGAACTCCTGTTTTTATTTACTATGCTATTAATACAGCAGTCGGAATTTATACCAGCAGGTGTTCTGCAAACAGTTCCAGCCACTGCTACTAAACTCTGAATATATTAAAATAAATATTTTTATGCATACTGCATGTTAAAAAAAAATAATTTCAAATCTCCAGATAATATTTTTTTGTGATTTTAAGGTTTAAAAGCCAACATTGCCTAACTCTGCATTCTGGGGTGGTTTAGCAGTGAGGTTGTGGGGAGCAGGCTGTCCCCCATCCGCACTGAAGCTCTCCTTTGGCTCCCAGCACAGGATAGAGATGCCCTTTGGAAGCTGTCCCTGTTCTCTGCTTGTTCTTGAAATCTGCCCAGAAATTGTTTGGAACCATGCTGTGGGGCCTGAGCCAAATAATGCAGTGAAATAACCTAACAATTTAACACCCTTAATGACTGATTTTTTCAGGCACCTGGAAAGTTTAATGTAATGATACAAACACAGCCATAATTTTCCGGGGTGTATTCTTCACTTGTCACTGTTGCCAAACAACACTTGGATCCGTTTGAAGCTGAAATTACACTGTTGCTTGGAAGAAGCTGTTTGTGATGGGTTTTGTTCTGAAAAGCGTTTTATAGGGATGCTGGTGGTCTGCGAGCTCCCCGTTAGTGGCTGCAGCTGGTGTGTGACTCCCTATTAAATGATGAAATATGGGGATTCCCAGCCTTTCCTCTTTTATTTCCTGTTTCTACGTAAGTGGCTTTGATAAAAAATGATGTCTGATGGCTGAGTACTTTTCAAATAATATTTTCTGTATTAATTTCTTAGTGAATAATGACAAGAAGAAAAATGTGTGCTCTCTGCTTTGTTGGCTATATGCAGATTTTTGATGACTGTCAAAATTTTAGTTAATTTGTCTGCATGAAAAAAAGATTTCTAAACAACTTGGAAATTCTTACATCAACAATTTGCTAAATGACCTGTATTTTTATTTGTTTGTAAACTAGCAGACTTTCTTTATCTTTCAACAATGCTCTAGTAACGAAGACTTGTTTTAAAATTAATTATCGCTACAATATCAACATTTTCCCAAACGGTATTACAGTATGTTGTTCTCTTATCATGGAGTACTCCAGTAAAACCATCAGAGAAAAGGAAAACTTAATGGTTTAGGGGCTTGTTTTGTTTTGTTTAGTTTCCATTCTGTGGATGTTTTATGGTGTTGAAACGCTTCTGAGGATTTTAGAGCGCAATTAGTTAGGTATTGCAAGGGACAAGCCTTTGATACTAAACTGTAAAAGACAGTGGTAATAGGGGAAATGATTTTGTAAGGTGGGATGGCTGTTTTCTGCCACTTCAGTGCCCTTTATAGTTTGTTCTAGTTGTTGTCAGTTCAGCGGGAACTGTGTGTGTGTAGAAAACACAATGTGGCTTCTAGACAGATCCTGCTTTAAACAAAACCATCTTCACACCAGGCCTCCCTCTCCAAAGGTCTGACGTGCTGCAGAAACTGCTGAAATTGTCAGGGTCCTTTTCAGAACTAGAAAAAACCCAAATAAAATCATGCTCTGTTTTATTTGTACCATATTTGGTGTGTGCAGGAAAATAAGGCTCTGGAAAGTTGACCACAGTCCATGTAGTGATAAATGATATATTTGTAGTGATATTTGATGTGTAGAAACTGCCACCTGATTAACTGAGATCTGAGTCAAAAAAGCACATTTTTGGGGGTATTTTGTCATTACTGGTAGCATCCACTAGAGGGGGAAAATCATTTATACCATAATATCTCACCTTTCTGTACTATTTTTCATTCTACCCATCCATTTTCAGCATTGTGACAACACCTGGGTAAGTTTGCAGAGCGGTGATGGCTGCAGAAACAAGGCAAAATGTGCCCCTGACAGGGGTTTTTTGGTTACAGAGTGGTCATGGCAGCAGAAACAATGCAAAATGTGCCACTAAGGGTTGTTTTCTTTTTGCCTTCTCAGGTGTTGTGTTTCACTACCGGGCCGCCACGAGCAGGTACACCCTGAATTTCACACAGGCCCACCAGACCTGCCGGGACAACGGCGCCGTCATGGCCAGCCCAGAGCAGCTGAAAGCAGCCTACGAGGATGGGTTTGAGCAGTGTGATGCTGGCTGGGTGTCCGACCAGACTGTCAGGTGAGGCTTTCAAAACACCCTCTTCACGCTTTTCACCAAAATTTGTGTGCCTCGCCTGTGCAGACTTAAACTGCTGTCTTGCCATAATTGATGCCTTGGAACAGAGGTTAGGCAAGATTAAGAGAATAAAAGTGGATATTTATTAAAGGTCTTCAACAGGTGCACCTTGGGCAGGCAAAAGCCTCCCAGGGGCTACACCCAAAATGGATAAGAGTGTTTCAGACAATTCTAACTTGGGTCCACTCACATCTCAGGGTTAATCCTGCAATTAAATGAATTAAATGAAGTCATTTAGCCCCAGTTTGCTCCCCCCAAGTCACTTTTGTTTGTGCTTTTGAGGCCTGAGGCTGTGGGGTGTCCTTGAGCTCCAAGCCCAGAGGGATTGTTGTGTGTGAGCAAAGTGTGAGGACAGTGGGTGACACTCTGCATGCAGCTCAGAGCTGGGCACCAGTGCACTGCAGGAGCTGAAACATAAAAGACTAAAATCCCAAGGCAACAAAATGATAAATTTTCTGCATTTCCAGGTACCCAATTAGACATCCAAGAGTTGGCTGCTTTGGAGATAAGATGGGAAAGAAAGGAGTCAGGACGTACGGGCGCCGCTTCCCTAACGAGACTTACGATGTTTATTGCTACGTGGAGCGCATGGAAGGTGAGATGGGTCTGCAAAGCCTGGAAACACACTGCAAGACTTAAAAAGTGGCTGGGGAGCCTAATGTGGAAGAGCAGAGAAGGAGAAAATTCCATTTAAAATAAGTTTTGGCTGCTCTGGATGTGACAGGAATTTCCAAATGGAGAGAACCTATAGTTTGTGGTCTTGCAGGTCCTAATTAAAGGCCAGTGTGGAGTCTACAAAGAGGCAGTCAGGGTTCAAGCTGCCTATAGTTAGTGCAGTGGATCTCACAAAAGTTGCTGTTGAAGCATCTTGTTTTTTTGAATGTTATATAAAAGTATTTTCAAAGAAATGCATTTAATGCTGGAGAGACTATATATGCTATAAATAAGTATATACAAAGATAGATACAGTATATGTGATAACTCTATTATAGTTCATAAAGTATGCAGTTAAGTCTTTTTATATGTCCATGGCATAAAATTAGACAGCTATTGAATTGCCATCTATGTTTAAATAGTATCTTTTTAATAATGGTGATCTCAGATTCAGAAAGAAACAAATAAGAAGAACAACTTTGTAGTTTCTGTGTCTTGTTTAGTAAAATTATTATAGAGATACTTTGCAACCAGGACTAAAGTACATTTTCCACTTCCTATAGTGCCCTAAGTGTGTCAAACTGCTTCTGTTTGACAGATTTTTATTCCATGCCAGTTCCTTTCTAGAAAATTCCAAGATAATTCCTAACTAAATATCTTTAGGGATGATCCTTGACTGTTAACACATTCAATTTAGTGCTGTAAAAGTCAGCAGAACAACAAATCAGCAAAACAATAAATAAATTCTGAGCAAGGCTGCCTTTGTAGGTGTATATATATTTTTAAAAAGCAATTGCAAAATGCATGTGCTCCGTGTTTGTAATCTGTCTTAGATAAGATATAGGCTAGTTCATGCAAATTTTTCTCTTGCTGGTGACTTACAGAAATTTTAGGTACTGAAATCAGTAAGATTTTTCTTTTTAGTAGCTGAAGATCCTTGGCAACTTGGAGATTTATACAATTCAAGCAACACAGGTATTGCCAAGCTTCCAGAAAACATATATGCTTGAGAATTTATAACTTGAACTTGAAAATTAAGTGACAGAATTTTGTTGGTGCTTTTAATTGTCCTAATTTTAGTTATGTCCCATTTACATCTGTCAGTGAGCAGCACCTGTGCACATCTACAATTCATGACATTTGATCCTCCACCAGTCATTGATGGGATTGGATTCTGAACTTCCTCTAAATCAATGCTTTTAAATCAGTTTGTGTCTTTCCTAGCTTACAAAAATAAGGTTTAGTCAAAAACCCAATCTGTATAATTCCTGGGTGAAGGACAATCCCTTGTTCCTTTCCCTCTTCAAGGACAGAGAAGTATAACTAATACAGAGATGATTGTCCTGGGTGCATGTGACCCTGAGTTTTCTCAGGTCAAAACTTATCACTAAACTTTCAAAAATAAAACTTAAATCAAAATGGAAACATTTTTCACTGAGGCTGATGGTCTTTGCGTTGGAACAACCTGGAACCAGACTCTTGTGTGGTTCAAAGAGGCTGCAGTGACTGTGCAGTCCTCAAGGATGAAAATGCACAGGTCCTCAGTTTCTCATGGATATTAGTTGGTTCTTCTTTGTTATAAAATGTCATTTGCCAAGATTTATAACCTGGTCATAAATCTCTGGATGCATCCACACTTGGGTGCCACTTCTATGGCCTATTAGCTGTGGTGACATGATCTGCTTGCATACAAAACATCCAGATTTTAACAAATACAGAATCTAGAGCACAATATTGTAGATATTTGGTTCATTATATTGCATTCATTATATTGAACAACTTTAATGCCAGATTATTATAAGTTAGCCAAAGACACTCCCCAATTTATCCCTTTTGTTGTAGGTTTTTTTTCCCTTTGGTTCGTTTTGTTTGTTTTATTTTGTTTTGGGTACTTTTGGTTGGTTCTTTTGTTGATTTTTTTGTGTGTGTACATGAGAGAGATTTTATTATTTTCTCGTTCTCTCAGAATGAGAGAGTTTTAAAATGATCAGGAGTGTGACAATATCTTCTGTGACATCCATGGGAGTTCATGGGTATGAGAAGGGGTTTATAGGGCATAGAAAAAGTACAGGGAGGTTCTGCTGACCTGTAGAGGAGTTAAATCACTCTCTTTGGATGAGGAGAAACAGACACATGCTAGGAAGATGTGGTGTATACGTTGTATACATATGCGGTATACATTGTGGTATACTGCAGGATAAACCATTCCTCAGTGCCTTCACAGAAACTTGAGCCTCTGAGCCAGACTCCCTTTTTCAAGTGGGGCTGAGGAGCCAAGCTGGCTTTGTCTGTGCACAGGTGCAGTTTCTGTTGGGACAGAGATTGATTTCAAGGGAGGAGGAGCTTGTTAGAAGGTACACAGCATCTACGAGTTTATACTTCAGAACAGCTCACCCGTGGAAGATGGAAGTTTAGACATAATGTCAATGGAGTTATTGGAAAGTCAAACTAAACTAGATTACAGTGTTGGTAGGAAACTTAGAGTTCAAGAGCTAAAATTATGCCAGGTTTCTGGTGGCCCTGTTCACCAAAGGTTGATCCTGCAAGGTGTGACTCATGACTTTATTCATAGCAAAATGAATCCATGGCACTTAGGGTGAGCTTAAATACAACTTATTCCATGTGAATTTTAAAGCTCATATCTGTGTACCCTGCCCTGAATCAATGCCAGATCCATTGGACTTGCTTTCACTAAAGAGGTCCTTATTTGGAGGGTCTGTGTCAGTGGAATGACTATTCATGGCACAAGCCTGACTAATGATATCAAAATTTGGGCTATAATGAGGATGTCACCATGGAAGTCATTGAACACTTATTGGTCTGTTGGCTGCTGTTGGTGTGTTACCCCAGAAGGCCATAAATGGTGGTGGGAATTCTTGCAATACATTTTAAACTAAATGTGCATTGAATTTGCAGTACTAATTTGGGTATTTGCACTGAGGATTTGTAGGAGCAACTCCATCTCGATTTTATTCCTTTTTGGCCGTATGGAATCAGGAAATTAGCCAGAGACGTGGATTTCTCCTTAAATCACAAGCTATTAGCTTAAATTGAAACCAGTTATCTAGGCTAACTCTTACCATTTCCTTGTTCTGAGGAAAGCCAGATTTATAGAGATTAGCCAGATAGAGAGATTAAAGACTGCACAATTCTAATTTAAATAATATGAGTTTTGCTGTGACAGTGAGAAGAATAGCTGTGGGAAAGATTGAAAATTTCTGAGCTCCTGGAGATAAAAATGAGAACCTGGAGTCAAAGTGTCATTAAAAAGGTATTAGGCATGGTGTTTTATTACAAACTGTTTTACATTCCTCATATTTCATCACTTATTTCAGTGTACCAAGCACTAACAGATATATTTAGGGTACTTTTAACTGCAGGAAGTGATTTATGATTAAAGATTTGAAGATGATTGAGCTGCAAAGGTCTGGGTGAGGATCTCTGAACACCACCAGCTGAAGGGATGTCTCCTGTGGTATAATCCCTTGGATGGAGATGGGTGGTGGATGAGGAAGATACTGAATTCCTTAGAGAAGCAGTGTGGTTAATTTGGCAGCGCTGCCGTGCCAGAGATGGAGATAGAACCACCACCAAAGCCCACTGGCGGAGTGAGGGCTGTGCTGAGCCAAAGCACAAGCCACCCCCTCAGGATTGTCTCCTGGCCAGGCCCCCTCAGAACCCAGGTATGCCTGACAAGCCTCCCCCATGTGCAGATGGGGCTCTCAGAGTTATTTTTGGGGTGTCTGTGGGGAAGATTGCACAGCCTTCCTCCCATGCACCATCTCCCCCCAACAATGAGCTCAGGGAAGGATAAAAACCAAAACCAGATGTTCTTTGAATACTTTCCACCTAGTCTCATGCGGTTTTGCTGTTGTCATGGAAATTTCAGTAAGAATGATAGCCATAATTAAAGGAATCATGGTCTAAAATGTGGCCTCAGGTGAGAAGTTTCTTCTGTGTTTTAGGCAGCTAAGGATCTTCTCTGGAGTCTATTCTGAGTCTGGAGCAATAGCTAGATTAGGTTTCAAAACTGGGACAAAAAAAAGTGAGAAAAGCATGTTTTTTCTCTAGTTCAGGGTCTGTGATAGAATTATAAGCCTTTCCTTTCTGGACTCTTATCCAGCCTTGGATTCTGCGACATCATGAAGGGTTAAGTTCTCAAGAGGACTCCTGTTCAGCCAATGGGTCTGCACAGAATAGACTCAGGAAAGTTTAGTTAAATCATTGCTGCTGTGCATCAGAAGGAATCAACTGACTTGTTCTGACATGCAGGAGAAAACACTTCATCTCCTCCAGCCTCCTGCTTTAAAGTTGAACCAAGCTGCTTAGATGTTTGTGGTTTTCCAGCCCTGCAGAGTGGTTTTGGTAATTAATGACTTTGTTAAGGACATCTCTTTATTACTCTGGTGTATAGAGAAGCAGCTCTGAACAGCAGAGAAAGAGAGGAGGGGGACATGGGAGTTCTTGGTCCTGAAGGCACAAGGGTGAATGTTTCAGTCCTGCAAGTGGTCATGGTATTCCTGCTTCTTTACATACTTTACTATGTCCTAGGAACAAAGTTTTGAACAGATTCCATGTTTTTGAGAAAAATAAAGTTATGATGGCAGTGTCCTATGCCTGTGTTTTGACCTGCTGGCTGTGTCCAGGTGAGGAGCAGTAACCACAGGTTACAGGTGCAGGTGAGAAAATGCCCTTAGAATGCTCTATTTTACATCAGAAAAGATGGAATTTTGTCACTCTTAGCCAGCTTTTGTCTCTGACCCAGGGCACCCTGATCTGCAGTTGTAGTCACAGAGTCCAGGAGCTCTAACACTCCCAAAGGACATCTCTGATAAACCTGGTGGGTTCCATCCCTCAGAAACAAATGAATAGGTCTGGAGCTCACCACAGGAACATTATGCTATAAAAAATAAAGAAAAAAGGGAGCTCTCAAATTCTTAGTGGGAGATAGTGTTTCCTTTCCTTAAACAAAACTATCACTGAAGAACTAAAGTGAATTAAGGCACTGGAAAGCTTTGGGGTGTTTTTTTGGTTTTGTGTTTTGTTTTTTTTGTTGTTTTTTTTTTGTTTTGGTTTGTTTAAATTGTGAGAGTTAAGCATTTCCTCCTATGGAAATGATTTGTATAATTAATATCCCTCTGCGTTTTCTAATGTCTTTCTTTGGATTACTGTGGAGGTTGTAGAATCTGAGCACTTGACCACAAGGTAAAGCTCACGAGCACCCAATTCCAGATGTGATAATCACAATCACAGAACCATTAGGGCTGGGTGAGAAGACTTTTGAGATCAAGTCCAACCATCAGCCCAGCACCACTACCCCAGTCAACACAGGCTGTGTGTTGACCCCTGGCTTTGGTTCTAGCCTGCCCTTCTTCCCACCTTGCTTTTAAGTTGTGTGATTCATGACATTCACATCTACCAACATGCCCAGTTCACCAAGACATCTCCTTAGGAGAGAAAGTGAATCAAAGCAATTAAACTTGCTATAAAATCAGCTGTTAAGATTTGTAGAACTGATTCCTGTAGAACTTAAACTTTTTCCTGAGGGTTTGTAGGTGAGTCAGCTTTTGCCTTCAGGAGAAAAATCTGACTTCTCCATCTACCCCAATATTTTGGAAAGAGATGGAAAAAACCTGACTTTCATCAGGTATCTCTTTCGACCAAGCAAAACAAATACATGTAAGAGGAAAATCCTGAGGATTCTTGGAGTGCTGTGGCCACTGAGGCTGCTCCTTCATCCTGAAGCTTGGTTTGGAACAGGAGCCAGCAATAACACACATTACATTATTGTCTGCAGCCTAAACACTGTCACGTTCTCCACCCCACCCCCTGGTACTGCAGAACCAGTTTTTCTTCATCTGCTGGAAAAGCCCTGGGCTTTGCCTGCACGGTATTGCTGAGTTACTCAGCAATGCTCCAGCTATATAAACAATGCACTGTATGTATAAAAAATGGCTGTTTAACACACACAGAATTGAGTTTGCCCTGCCTGGTGTTGGTGGCCATGTCATTTTGTTTGTTGAGCAGATGAGTTTTCCCTGTTAGTTTCCTTGTTTTTGGTGTTTTGGCTGGGAAACTGAGGGGCTTCCATTAATCTTAATAAAAACACTGTAAGAGCATGGTGGGATCAGTCCTCCTGTTAAATATGGAAGCTGTTGTGCTCTCAATAACAGGAGTAAGCTGTAGAGACTGCATGGAGTGAATACACTTCATTAACTTCAGAACTACTTTTCTTGATTTTTAGAAGAAGTTTCTGTGCAAGGCCTGAGTCCTTTTCTCTTTGATACTTTGAAGGAATCAGGATATTTTAGCCACGTGCCAGGAATTAATGAGATCAAGAAACCCCAGTAAAACCCCCATATTTTACACTTTTTTTTTTTTGTAAGGTGGTTTGAGAAGTTTGCAGAAGTAGAACAAACTTTGAAGTGTTTCTGGATTCATATATCAAGCAAGGCCTTTATTAAATTTATCCTTTGTTTTTCACATTTTATCCCAAAAATTATGAAGCACAGTAAGTGCACATGTAATCATAGAGAATTTTAATCTATTTTCAAACTGGAGAGACAAATTGAGGAGTCATAGCTCCTAGAGTAAATTACTACTATTTGCAATATGACTTTTGCCCACTACTTGACTTTTTAGAAATAAGAATTGTGGAATCATAGGAAAATGCTCTAGAAATGGAGCATAGAAAAATGCTAACTAGAGCAATTACAAGATGACATGTTTTAACATCTTTGCCCTGTATTTTATTACTTGCATTCCTGAAATAAATGTGCATTTACTTGGTATATGATGGAATTTTGCTGACTGCCCAGCTGCCTTTTTGCCTTTTTTGTGAGGTTATTGTCACAAATTATTGAATATACCTAATAGGTGTCAAATACTTTGGATTTCACTTATTAGATTGTTTCGGTTAAGAAGTGTTTTTTCACAAATATGTGGGAGGTTTCTCCGGTTTTTTCCTTTCTCTTTTTTTTTCCTTTTTTTTTTTTTTTTTTTTTGTAATTGGTTTGGTTTTTTAAAACAGTCCTTGACAAAGACCTGTTTGACAGCAGCTGATTTTAAGAGATGAACAAAATAAGCCTATGTGGGGTCAGTAGAATATATTCAGTGCAGAGAAAGGTATGACACCCATCTTTTAAATGTGTAGGAATATCACTATTGCAGATATACAGGCATACTCCAAGGCAAATTTGAGCCAGACTCCTGCCCAGAAAGTGCAACTTGGGTAAGTCAGTTCTCTGCAAAGTGACCTCTCTTAAAGAAAAACATTCTGAAATCTTACACCAAGACATCACCCCTCACTAAGTTTCTCTGCCTTAATTGGGTGACAGCTCAGAGGAATAAATAGCACTGACTTTAATGATGCTGTGGACAAGCTCCATTTGGAGCCAGTGATCCAAATCACTTGATGGAAAAACTGCTTTTCTAGTAATCTTGCACTGTCTACCCATTTTCCTGTGGCATTCTATAAGTTTCTCTCAGAAGGAATATTGTAGGATTGTCTGCAATTAGTCTTCTGTTTACAGAAGTCATGACAATTCATTATTCTTCACTTTTCTCAGTTCCTCATCTAACTGGACCGATACCTGCTATATAATTGCAATTGAATTGCATTTTAACTACTGATTTTCATATACATCATAGCTGCTGTGAGAGGATCAGTGAACAGTCCTCAGAGCAGAGCAGGCTGCCCTGGTGTGGCCTTTCTTTGCTCCCCTGTTTCATGGTGCTGCTTTTGGGACAGGCTTGTGGGATAACTGCATCCATCACTCTCTGCTGGACATGGCACCAGAGCTGGAATGCAGATGCAGAAGGATGTAACAAAAAATTCCTCATTATCTGTGTGGTCTGAAGAGCTGGAGGAACCATTCTAAGGATGAATTGTTCCTTGCTTTCCTTATCTGTCCTTCTTCAATAGACAAGCTCTGTCCCTCTACCTCCAGGCTGGAAGCTGCACACAATGTGTATGAAGCAACTTACACTCTGGGCTTGGTGCTACAGCTGTAATAACAAATCAGAGCCTCTACCTAGCAGGAAAAAGAAAGATGGCACCTTGCCTCCTTTCACACTTGCATTCCTTTCAGTCCCCAGACAAGCGTCATATTGATGTGAATGAAACTCCTCGGGGTGATGCAGATTTTGTCTCATTCTTCTGTGTTTCCTTCAGACCTGTGCAGGGGTAAGGGAGGTTGCATGACCAGTGTGGAAAAGCAGTGTATTCCTGCAAGAGTGGCTGTTGTGTCCTGGCCTGCTGTGGCTGAGGGATGGCGTCGCTGTCTTGCAACAAATATTTTGAATTTGCACTGCTGGTTTGGACACACTCATTTTGGGTCTGATTGAGTCTAAGCAAAACCTGGAAAAGGGTCAGTTTGCTGCTTCATTCCCAGGACATGAACATGAGAGGCTTGACTTTAGAGTGTTTGGGTGAATGAGGCAACCAAGACAACTGCACAATGGAGATTTACCTTGGAAGCAAAATATTAGACATGCTATTTGCTTTGTTTCAGTTTCCAACTAGATGGCTATTACTTATAAGCTGTTACTCCTTGGAAGCTGAGCTAGATTATCAACATTCTAGACTAATGCAGGTTCTCCACACAAAGAGGGCTTTGTGCATGCAACATGTCTTGTGCATTTCCTCACCTGTGTTTCCACATGGGGCAAGATGGAGACTGATGGAAATCTGACATTAGAAGCTGCTCTAGAGCAGCCAGTGAAGAATATTTCCTGTTTTTGGGGTGTTTGAAGTGAGATTCTAGCAATGGCTAAAAGGGCCAGGCAGGAGACTTGCAGAAGAGGAAGATTTGCTTTATGGAAAAAGTAAATTCCGATGGACTGGATTTAATTAACTCAGCTGAGCTGCAAAATCTACTCTAACAGGGGTCAAAGTGGAGCCTCAGGGCTGCTGCTACCTCTGCTGGAGGTTAAGGAAGGGACTCAGTGTCCAGCCGCAGTGTACTTCATGGCATAAAGTTTGCTGATAAATGCTCATGCTTTGTGGCAATTTAACTTTCAAATTCAAGCCTGGAACATTTGGTTTACAGCTCTCTGATTACTTTTCTTTTTAAGGAAAAAAATACTTGTGTTTTGGGAAAAAGCCCCAACCTCGCAGGACTCTGGGGCAGGAAGGGGCAGGAATTGAATGGTGGAACGCTCTACTCAGCCTTTGTTTTTATTTTCCCTTTTGTTTCCTCCTCCAGATGAAGTGGTCCACGTCTCAGCTCCCCAGAAGTTCACCTTTGAGGAAGCTAGGCAGCTGTGTGAGGAGCGAGGCGGTGTCCTGGCTTCCGTGGGGAACCTCTACGTGGCCTGGAGGAACGGCTTTGACCAGTGTGACTACGGGTGGCTGGCGGACGGCAGCGTCCGGTACCCGGCCTCCGTGGCGCGGCCCCAGTGCGGCGGGGGTTTACTTGGGGTGAGAACCCTGTATCGCTATGAGAACCAAACAGGCTTCCCTTACCCCGATAGCAAGTTTGATGCCTACTGCTATGAACGTAAGCATTTATTATTATTTCTTTTCGGTCGCGTTTTCCAGCATGCTTTTGCCGCGGGAAGCGGTTTCTCTGCCGCGCGTTTTGTTTCGGTTCTTGCGGGTTTTTGGAAACTTAAAGGAATGCCTTGAAGTAAGATTGGCAGGTGAAGACAGGCAGAGTTTTGCGGTAAGATTTCAGCCTGAGCAGTGTTTTGACCATGAGTAGGTGCTCCACATTTTGGTGCCTGAGCGCACCTTGGTGCTTTTGCATCTTGTCAATGGACACAAGACAGACTTTCAAAGCCCACCTGGGGATGTCACCTTCTCCAGCTGACTCTGCCTTGGCAGGGGGCTGGACTGGATGATCTCTGGAGGTCCTTTCCAACCACATCTATTCTGTGGTTCTGATAAATGTCCTAAATGTGAACAATGGGTATTCTGTCTGCGATGATGGCAGCAGCAGAAGCTGTTCACGGGCTCTCTACAGGGCTGGTCACTTTCAAGTCTCTCAGATGCCAGTAATTTGGGGGTATCTCTGGATCCCACGCAGGTTGTTCCATCACATTCTTTCTCTGTCTTCGAAACTCAGTGTTTCATGGGCCAGTGGGTGGTCTAAATTTCCTTTCTTACTGCAGTTTGTTTCCTTCTTGGTATTTTCACAGGCACTTCAAGTGCTTGCCACATTCACATGGTAGACTTCACCAATCTAAACCAGATGTCCTCCACACCTGCCAGCTTTCCTTTGGGGTCAAATATTGCCCTGTAACCTCATCTGTCTTCAGTGCCAGCTGCCTGGCTGTGCTGTTATGGTGCAGCCTCTCCTTGCATAAGTTCCTGTTGTCCCAAAAGGTTCACCAGCTTCCCAGCTGAATGTCCTGCTTCCCTGAGACTTGCAGCCTCAGCACAGGGGGGGTTGGACAGCTCAACTATTTCCCTGCAGGCTTCTCTGTCCAAGGAAGTTCCCTGTTGCAAATACCACGACTGATATTAATGTTGTATTGAGTTAAAAGTTCAGAACTTGGTCATTAACTATGAATATTTAGGTTTTTTGGACTCAGTCCAGTGACTGTAACTCAGAACTACTTGAAATGTGCAGTTTGTACTGTCCTCATTTTCGTGGATGATGAACTTACTGCAGCTGCAGATCTTTCCAGCTCAGGCACTGAAGACCCATTTATGAGCAAATCTTACTCTTTGAGAACAAATCCCGACATCTGCTGCAACATTATGGTCTGGCTGTACTCAGACACTGTTGGTTTGTTGTTTTAATTTTCCTTTATAGTTTGTGGGTATGATGTTCCAAAACTTTGCATGTGGAAATAGTCCTAATGGAACTGCTTACAGGAAAAAGGACTCAAGTTCAGGAGTCTGTGCTCTAATCTGCAGAGCAGCGCTTTGTCATATCACTCCTTCTGTTCCTACTCCAAATTGTTTATGACCTGTTTCAAGTGTTGTGGATAAAAAAGACTTTAATGAGGGTGTATTTCATAAGTCCCTCTAAAAGACTGGGGTAAGAACTGAACATTTTGCCTGTAATCTAGTCTTTAGTTAGGACGAATTCCAACCTGCTGTTTGTTTTTCTGAGTTTCGCCGCTTTCAAGCAAGATGTGCCTTTACAATGTTCTTTCCAGAAGTTTTAGTTAGCACCGTTTGTGGTAACACACCATTTGTTCTAAAAGTGCCCTTGATAGGTATTGGGTTGTTGCCTTTTATGTAAAGGCTTTTCCTGCAAAGTCTTGCCCTTGGTATATAAAGAATAAATATTTCATCCCTTTGCAACCCAGGAATAGACAGTTCAGGACTATCAAACTTTTTACAAGAGAAAATAAGACTAAACAGAACAAAAACGACTTGGTAGAGACTGAGCGGCTCTCTAGCACTTTTAATTACAAACAACAGAACATCAGAATTAATTAAACACTGCTGGCAAGGGGATTCAGGTCCTCTAGATACATCTGGCTTTATGTAGGGAAATGGAGGAATGTCATGCTGCACCCTCCTTCAGGATGGTAAAATTTCAGAAGATACTGCAAGCTCTCTCCCTCTCAGAAGGTGCTTGGGATCCCACAGGAACCAGCTGTGACTCCTCACTGCTTTTGCTAAAAGATTTATGCAGTTGGTGAGTAATGAGACTCCCTGCCCAGCATCTTGGTCCTCCACATCTCAAGCAGCTGCCTGGTGCAGTGGCTTTAGAGTGAGTCACTCTCTCCCACTGGGGCCTTGGAGCCAGTTCCTTCTTTGGGGAAGAAAAAGAGAGAGGATAAAAAAAAAATAAATGGCTCTGCATGAGAGCAGAAGGCTTGAATTTAAGTCCTTTGTTTCAAATCATCTTTTGTCTGGAAGTTTCTTCTGAAATTTCCCATTATCTCAGTTTCAAAGTTTCCTTCCATCACAAAATCCCTTGTCCCCCAGCTCTGCCCTGCTTTGGGGTTGACATGAAGATTTCACCCAGCTATTCCCACAGTGCCTGACAACAAAACTGTCCTGCCCAGGACCAGGGCTCTCAGTCTCCCTCCTCACCTGGACACTGCACATCTGTGCCAAACCAGGCAGCTGTTTCAGTCCTCGCAAAGACAAACTGTGCATTTGAGAAAGGGCAGCTCTCCTTCCTCATCCCTGCTCTGGCTCCTCACTCCTGTTTCGTGATTATGAGTCTCTCTGGTGAAAAATCTCAAAATATTAGTTTTAATTTGTGGTTTTAAGAAACCTCAATCCGTATTTTGAGCATTTCGCTTGCTTTTAAAGAGGAATCGTATTTATTGAAATACATGAAAAACACAGGGAGTAAATTCAATTTAAAAATGATATTCACTAGTTTCAGTAGAGCAGCCAACCTGGACAGCTTTTAAAGTACAGTTAAGTTCAGGATTTTAACTTCAGCAGTGTTATGGGTACAGAATTACATTGTATGAAGTGTCTTGACTTTATGAAAATAAGAGTGGCCCAGACTAATAATACATGATTTAAAATCTAAAAGTCTTGTTAAAAACCCCTGAAACTTTCTCCCCTTTGATCACAAGTGCTTTTCACTCTTCAAAAACCACATGGGTCTAAATTTCTGAAACATTATCTGTGTGTTTCATTTCATGCCTCCAAGGCTTCTGCCAGACCTTTACTTTCTTTTTTATTTATTTTTTTCTCTGAGAGATACCTAGTGGTGTATCTGATGGGGCCTGAAAAATTTTCAGGTTAGGAACATGATTAAGTGCTTGCAGCTCCTTGGAGGCCATCAACAGAGGGAAAGTTTTTCAAGTGTTAACATATAGGACTTATATTAACATGTTTAAATTAAAAAAAAACCAAACCAACAAACAAAAAAACCCCCAGCTGTTGCTGAGCACTTATGTTAATTTGTAAGAGATGAAAACATTTTATTATTAAGAAAATCCTTTTTAATAGCTGTATATATTTAATAACTAGTTCTTTCAGTGAGCTATAGGGGATTTATTTAATCCTATGCTTCAGCCTCCCAGTCTCTCCAGGCCCAATTCACTGGACTTTGTAGAAATCTTGTCACAGACTTCAGGTGACTTTGGAAGGGCCCTTTTTATCACATAGCACCTGTAGAACAAATTGCACTCCATAAATCTACTAATCAAAATGCATTCATGTTTTTAACTTACGTACCTGCAACAAAGCTGAACTTGATGAGCTTCATACACAGAGGTGGTTGAATTTTTTGAAACATAAATCCCCTTTTTGCTGAAAAACATTGATTTATTAAAGCTGAATTCTTTCACAGACCTGTATTGGTTTTGGCAAATCTTTCAGCAAAACATTTTTTCCTTGACTCAAAACACGTGTTGACTGTTTCGCTCTGGATTTGTCCATTCTCTTTCTCATTTTCCTCTCTCCTTTTGACTTTGTTTCATTCACCTTTATTGCTTCTCTTTCATTATACCACTTTGGTTTGGCATGGCGATTTAATTTCAGCTGGAGATTGGAAAATTCGAGTTCTGGGATGGTGTTGCCATGTGTGTTCTTCAGGAATGGAGTCCACGCTGCTTTGATTGTTTCAATACAGCCCCGTCGAGAGCGGATCCAAGTCTGCCACTGCTTGGGACTGAGGGCCTCTTGCTTTGATGCTTCATCCATCTAAAGCTCAAAATCAGAGCACAGTTTTGGAGAAGAAATATAGGAAATTAGGACCTTCACAGAGTTTTGAGGCACGAGCCACCACCATGGCAGGCTGAGCCTCAGGAAAGATCCACACTGCTCCTCTTGTCCAGCAGCAGGAAGGATAAAGACTTTCAGGCACAGCTCGAAAGCTGGCAGGAGAAACGTTGTCTTCCCCTTCTGCTGCATGTGACTTAGCTTGGAAAACCTTGAATAGCTGGGCAGCTCTGTCCTTCTCCACAGCAACCGTCAGTAGCTGCGTGTCCCAGCTATTTCCTGGATGAGGGAATAATTTCCAGCCTGATGTCAGGGGCTGTGTTACCGGAGGTCTGTGGATTTCTGATCAGTTTGGGGATGGACGCAGAATAATGAAGACATAGGGCGTGGTGACACAGGAGGAGCAAAATTGCCAATCTGAAGGGGGAAAAAAACAACCCAAAAAGAAATTTATCTCAGAAGAAGCACAGTATAGTGCTGGCCATAATAAAGACAGTGTGCTCCAGCATGTCAGAGTTCAGTATCAGAATGGGCAGGTGCCTTTGGGCAGGTGAGGATCCCAAAGTCAGGGCACTGACCACAGGGTGTGCAGGGCTGCTGGCTCTGCTCAGACTGCTTCCCTGGGAAGGTGAAGCTGTGCAAAGAGATTACCCCCAGACAACTGTTCTCCAGCCTTTTATTATTTTCCTAGGAAAGTAGATTTATGTTCTTCTCTCAGGTATGCCATTTATCAGGACCTGAACAGCTGCAGAGATCCCCAGTAATTTCTTGGCCCAGGTGTGGCTGTAGTAAATCCCTGCCTCTCTCTGCTGGGCTCATGGTGACCACCACACCAACAGCTCCTTCCTTGCCCCACTCTGCCTCTGGGGTTTGAGAGCTCAGCCAGACTGCTGAAAGCAGCAAGAAAACCTCAATCCACTCCAGACCAGCGCGTGCTGTACATCTCAGCAGCATCTCACCCCGAGAGGGAGGAGAAGGATGTGGTGCAGCTCAACCTTTTAAATGCTGCGTGAAGTAGGAACAGAGATTTATCAACCTGACTGATGTATGAGGAGCAGCTGTTTGGAGCACCATGGAGTGCAGGGGAGGAGATGATTCTTTTGCCTGAGCAAGGGAACTTGCATTTACCTGAGTGATTCAAAACTGCTTTAAGAACAACCTCTAAGTGCAAGCATTGTGGCCAGAGGGAGGGAGGAAAGAGAAGAAGACACAGCTGGAGGCATTTTCCTTTCATTGCCTCAGGTCTCTGGATGGGTCAGGTAACAAGGATGGGATCAGGAACAACAATGTGAGAAGTGGAAGGCCCCCCCTTTAAGTGTTCAAGTGCAGAAAACATTAATTGATTTTGCTCTGTCACCTTTGCTCCATTACTGCTGTGGGGTCTGAGTATCACCCATGGCACACAGGGGTGATTTCACCTTCCACACCAGGTGTGGGGAGCAGAGCATGAAGAATTCTGCTGTCAGTTCTTACCCAAGTTGACAGCGTTGGTCCTTTTTGTTCTTCAATTGTTTTTTGCGGTCACAAAGCAAAGATTATTGCTTTTATTTGGTGCTGGGTTACAGATTTAATTAGGAAGAGCTGTCTAAAGAGGCTTGCTGTTTTGGTTTTTTCTTTTTGTCCTCTTTGGCAGTTTCATAATAAAAAATGTGGAGAGATAAATACTGTTTGCTATTGTTCTTTTGTGGATAGATTGGCAGGTTATAATTCATTCACAGAACTACACTTCCATGTGGGGAAACCAGGAGATAACGTAACATATCTTTCCCCTTCAACCACTGACTTCAGAAGTTTTGAAATAGCAAGTGGTTTTACTTAAGAGTGTTTGTGTTCACAGAGCTAAGAGGGTTGCTGCCTCTGCTGTTTTGTTAGCTGGAAGAAAAGACCTTGGGCAGTGGTGTGAGGAGGATGCAAAATTTTAATTTTAAGTTTTTCTTGCAAATAAGGCAGATTCATATCTTTCAAGTTTCTTGTTTTTTTTGAGATTCTCTCTGATACAGCACACGCTTTGTAAGCAGGCACTAATCCCGCGTTTAGTTTTTCATATTTTTCTCATTACATTTGTCTTTTGATTTTGATGTCAAAACAGAGTGTAGGGTGAGTGGGAGTATACACCTGGACGTACAGAGAAATTCCTACAGCTGCACTGTCAGATTTTGAATTCTGCTACCAAAAGTCTCATTATTTATGAACAAAATCCCACATCCCCTGTGCACCACTGCTTCTGGAAAGGCGTGAATGAGCAGGTACTGGATCAGTGCCATGATCAGAGGTTTCTTGCTCAGTCTCTAAATCAGAGCACCAATATTTTTTTCCCTTTTTTTTTGTTTTTTTTTTTTCTTTTTTTTTTTAATCTGTTCTTAATCTTAGTCTTGTTCATCTTTTTTTTTTTTTTCTTTTTTTTTTTAATCTGTTCTTAATCTTAGTCTTGTTCATCTTGGAAGGTTCTGCCAGTAATTCAAACTCCAGCTGGCAAAACTTTTGGACTCAGGGGAACATTCAAGGCTGTCCTCTCTGCCAGGGTTGGTAGCAGGGAAGGAACAGACACCAAGAAGAAACGTAACAAATTAACATATAAAAATATGTAAAAATTAAGCAGAGCAGCTCTCTGCATTGTCATCATGCTCAAATTGGGCTCAAAGATGTCAAACATTAATTTTGAGTGTCTCAACATTTCTTATATTTTGTAATAATTTATTTTGGCTGTAATTCACAGAAAGAATTCACTATTTCCAGCTTTTGTTCCAACTTAAAGCAATTTTCTGTTGTTTTGGCTGTTAGCAGTGACTTAAAACAATCTCTGTCTATAGGGTCTATGTTCTTCCAGGTTCTTAGGTACACACATAAATGTAAGCAGATAAACAGTATTTCTGACTGCAGAAAAATTGCTCAAGTGGCTCAAGTTAGGTATATGGGTAGATCTGGTAATGTTGAAAAACCATGTATATAAATTATATAATTTATATAATAAGCATTTCTCCTCCATCAAGTACACTTTACACATGGTAATTTATTACATATTATTATTATTACACATACTAAAATCCTTATCTGGTAATTATAAAGTTAAACCGTGTCTGAAGTTGTGTAGTTTGATTTCCTTAAAAAAATAGTAAGTTTCAGTATTGCTCCATAATTTTGAATCCTTGTTTAAATCATGGTGGAAAAGAAGAGGAAAAAAGTGCTGTACAGTAAAAGCATAAAATAATTAAATAGAGAGTGAAAAAGTATAGCATCTCTGCAAAGTCATACAGCCCTTCCAAAATAAACTTCATGCATGTTGTTCAATATAGAAGGAATCGATTAAAAAAAAAAATAAAAATTGTCTTTGATATGAGCAGCTGTTGGTGAGATAATTTGCTTTCTTGCTGCTAATATGTTCATGAATTTTATTAGGAAAATCTGCCTCATGTCTTGAACCAGAAGGAGGACAAAGGAGATAGCATATTGCATGCATGATGCAAGGAGTACAGTAATGCAAAACATCTGGGTGGAGTGGAGGACAGCTCAAACTGGTGTTGTCTATTAAAAAAGAAACCTTCCCTTTGTTTATTTTTTTTTTCCTTTTCACACAGGAAAAAAAAAAAAATAACATGGATAGATTTCTCATTGAAGAAAGTGCTGTCAGGTTTTTTTTTATCCACTCAAATAAGTTTACAATCCTGAGTGATGTGAGTGAAAAGACTTACATATAATTGTTTTGACAAAGTGACTTTAGAGACACTCTAGTTGATTTTAACCAGAGCTGAATTGCACACAGTTTCCATGGGAGAAAATCTGGCTGTTTATTGATAAACTCTTAAAAAATATGGGCTCTACTTATAACACTCTATAAAGGTAATATTTATTGATTCAGTTATTAATATAAGCAAACCAAATATGCTTGGTGTTTTTTCAGGTTGGCATAATAAATGTGTACCTATTCTGTCAAGTCATTAGCAGATAATAAGTCTTGAATAATAAATATCTGCATCCCAAGCATAAATATGTGAACTCCTGGGACTTCCAAGCATTTCTTGGAAATTTGGAAGCTGTGTAAGTGGTTGTGAGTAAGTGTACACAATTTCCCAGCAGTGATGAAATAAAGTTACCTTTTTTTTCCACTGATTTTAAAAATTTATCCACATTGCCCTCATTTTTGTCTAGCTCTGTTATAGGGTATTAACATTTTCATATTCTTTTAGAGGGTGATCCTGATGGTCACTCGAAGTATGGCAGCTGGGGCCTGAGTGAGTGTTTGTGTTGGCTGCAAAGCCAATTCCATCCACATTCAGGAAACTGATCCTGTGATTAGTACTTTGCTGCCTCCTTTCCATTTTGCCATTTTTTTTTTTAAAAAAAAAAGCCTTTGAGGAATATTGGTGAATTCTTTGGTAGAGATTTAACAGCTACCACTCAGCAGTGACAACGCCACTTGTCTGCATCCTTCATTTCTCAAGATGTAAAGCAAAACTTGTGTGGTTTAAACCATCCCCATGCAAGCAGAGAAGGGAGGAAGAAATGGCAGGAATTCATTGATTCTTGATTGTGTCTCACAGATTGAAGAAAGCAGCAAACATCCACTCCAATCTCTGGAACCCCAAACACAAAAATCTCTTGTGCTCAGGCTATGCTTTTCTTAGTGGGGTTTCATGAGCTTTACTCCTCTTGCTCAACCAAATGTTTTAACTTAAAATAAAGAAGCAAACAAATAAATAAATATGTAGCTAAATCTTCTTTGTAAAACCACAAAAAGTTTTAATGTGTGGTGGGGAAAAGAATCTGCTCCCCCTTTTTTTTAATCTGCTGGCAAAGAACGCCACCACTTCTAAACACAGCAATGTCATACTTTCTTGCCCTCACAATTTCCTTTTCACTTTCACTTCTCATTCAGGAAAGCTGAAATATCAATCCTTTTACCTCATGTTGCTGCTCTGTAATTCTACACCTTCTTCTAGAAATCTTGAGCAGTCATCCTCTGACCAGTCCCTCCTGCTTCAGGGCGCATCAATGGGTCTCCTGCAAACGTGGCATTTTCAAAGCTGAGTGTATGAAACGGAACAAATATTTGTGTCACCCTGGCTTGCACATGCAGAATTCATATCTGCAGCTATCAAAGGGGCACCTAATTAGCCATGGGTGTGTTAAAAAACCTGATTTGTGCACGCATGCTGCTTATGCTTGAGTATAAACTGTGAAATAATGTAACTGTTTTGATTTCTGTGTGTGAGGGGAAGAGACTTATTTGATCTATTACAAGCTAAGCAAGATTTTATTTTGCATGAAGTTCTAGATGTAGTCATATCTGTCTGGTAAACAGTCCTCATGAGCAGAGACTGCTTAATGTGTTCTTCATATGCTTAGTGTGATTTAAAAGCTGTATTTTGCTCTTTATTTGCATCCTTGTAAGGCTTTTGATTCTCAGTCACTTAGCAGTTTAACAGCACTGGTTTAAGACATTTGCATCTTCCACCCATCTGCTCCTTGCCCTTCAGAAGATTACTGACCTGGAAAAACTGGCAGAAGGGAAGATTTCCAACCTGGGTTTTTCCTGAGGAAAACCTCTTCTGAGCACTCACTTTTTCCAGGAATTCAAAATCTGCTGACACACCTTGCAGTGCTGGGCACACATTTCCTCCTCAAATGGCATGGAAATGTGGACTACACGGAGCAGACAAACAGCAAGGCCACCAGGTTGTTTAAAACATCACAACTTGGTTCTCTGGAAGAACCTTTCTTTGTGCCTCCTGTTCATCTAGGATAGCAACTCCCTTACCTCTCCCGTCATCCAGAGGGTTCAACACCTTGCCTTTGCATGTTCAGCACTCCCATGGAAGCATTTCTCTGTGTGGAGGAGTTTCAGACGTGCATCTTTGAAGTGTTTTCCAAAGATCAACATCATTTTAGTAGCATTAAGTTTATGTTCTCATGGCTCAATGTTCTCGCCTTTCCCCACAATGAATTTCTCCCAGCAGAATTTAAAGGCAGGGCAGCAGCAGCAGTATTTTCTAGTGGCATGCTTGATCCTGCTGCTTGAGCACACTCTCACTGCAGTGAGGATTCCTTTTTGCAGTTTGTAATTATGGGCTGAAAATAAACAAAAGCATTATTTCACTCCCTTTCTACATCTGAGTTGGATGCTGCATCAAGCTTTGAAGAAAACCCACACCTCTGCTCATTTGTGACATCTTGAAATAAACTTTTATGTCCCCAAATCAGATACCTGCCTGGCTGATGGTCACCCATGTAACACAAGGACTTCTAGGGGTAATTATGTAGACTACAAATATGAAGAATATTATTGCTTTTTCCACTTCATCTGACTTCAGGTTAGGTGTTCTGCAGCTTTACAGTGTGTTATTGCATGTCATTCGGTGCTCTAAAGAACTGCCTAAAGCCTTTGAACTTTTACACTTGTTTTTCAGCATGGCATTTAGTTTTAGTTGGTAACATTCAAACTAATGAATTAAAGTGACTCATGTACTGACTGTGCCCTTTTTTTTTGTTTTGCTTTTTTTTTTTTAAGCTAAAAAAGTGACAACAGAGCCTACAACTGTTGAGCCTGTGACATCCCTGAGAACTGAGAGCGTGAAATCGTCACCTGCTGGAGTTCCTCTCGAACCTCCCATCTCTGAGACCCCGCTTACTGAAGCGCCTGCCACCCAAGCAGTTTCTTTGGAGGAAACAACCCCAGAGTCTGAAGAAGAGACAGAAATGACTACTGATGTGGCTGAGGAGAAAAGGGAGATGGAGGTGCTCATGGAGAACATTCCGTTAACCACTCTTCTACCTCAGACTGTCACCGACGGCGAAATATTCACTTATGATACACTGGGAAGGACTGAATACGATGTCTCACCCAGGCTAACAGACACCACGTCCCCAGATCTGGAACTGGATCACACTTACTCTGAAGCTGAGCTGCCCGAGGAACAAGGTAGGTCTGAAAGCATTGAGGACGCTTTCTTGACCTCTGTAATTTTTCAGGATAGCACAGCTGTAGCTAAGAGTTCCACTGGTTTTTGGGAAGATGCTGAAACGGGAGATGCAGAAAAGCATGATGCTGATAATCAGACTGAGCAAATAGAAGTGGGTCCTCTGAGGACAGCTACAGATAGCTTCTTACAGACTTCTCGGAGAGAGGCTGCCAGGACAGGGACTTCAGATTCATCAGCAAAAGAGAATGTGTTTCACAGTGCCCACCTCACAAATGCACCCACACTAAAATCCATGGAGGCAAAATCTGACGAGAATCTTACAACTGTTGTAATCCCTAAAGCTTTGCTCCCTGATGAGTCTGCAGAGAGGGAGGGCAGTGAGAGCATGCGCACTGCTGTGCCTGGCAGAGATTCTGGGGTGGCTGCTGGTCATGCCCCAGGATCAGAAGTGCCTGCTGCATCAGAGACACTCCTAGATGAGCACGCAGTAACCACTGGACAGTTTTCTGCAGCAAAAGAGTCAACGCCGTGCGTTAAATTTAGCTCTGCGACAGCGTTTGACAGTGAGGCTTCAGCTCAAGGGAGCAGAGAGGACCTGAGGGATGGGCAGCCCACCGTGGCATCTGGAACACCTGTATCCTTTTCTGTGTCAGCTGCTGATCAAACAGAATCTGAGACCATCTCAGGAAGCACAGATTCCCTGCCAAGCTTTGGAGAAGTGTCTCTTATCCCCTCATCTTATCAGACAGAAGCATCAGCTGTCTTAGAGGAGCAGGAGAAAACAAAACAACCAGAAATGAGGACAACAGGTGTGGGGGTCCCTCATTCCACAGCCACCATTCCTCCTTGTGTTGCAGCAGAATCTGAGGGATGTTCTGCAAGGGAGAAGATCACACAGGCCCCCCCAGGTGCTGGCACGTGGCTGACAGCAGATGGAGAGGAGGGGTATGTGACAGAAGAGTCTTCTCCCACTGGAGGAGTGATTGAGTTTGCTACAGAGGATGGCTTCTCTGGAATGGAGCCTACATCGTTTCCAGGGCACATTGTGGAATCCACAGGGCATCCAGGAGCTCCAATTTCAGCAGCTACAGATGCAACTGAGACGAGCAGGGAGCCAGCAGAGACCACAAGGGATGGAGAAGTGGTATCAGCTGATTTTGGTCAGAGTAGAGACACTACAAGTGTATTCCACACGAGCAGCTCCTTGGATTTGGAAATGACCACAGTATCCAAAATACCAGTGGAAGAAAGTAGTGCCACCCTAGGGTCTTTTAGCTCCTCAAGTGTAACTGTATTGCCAAGTGGTGTGCCCACAGCTGTGGGGGTAACTGAGCATGGAGGAGATGAGACATCAGGGACAAAGGGAACTGTTAAATTTACAGAGGTAACAAAGGTAGATACTGCAGTTCCACAGAAGGAGTATGATGCTTCCCTAGTTCCAGTTACTGTAGACAGTGAGGTCACTAGAGATATTCCAATTACTGATCAGACTCCTTTTGATGATATCTTTCATACAGAAGCAACAGAAACAACTGCAAAACATATCAAGGTGTTCCCAGAGCTCTCCACACTGGACCAAGGTCTGGAACCAAGAACTGCCACAGAGCCCACGCTTGCTGAGACATCTGCCCACACACGTGAACCAGAGATGTCACCAGGATCTGAATGGCCTCAAACAGCAGTTCAGGAGACACTGGATGAGACAGGCTCAGCTTATGATGAGATGTTCCCAGCCACAGAGGTTCCTGTGCCTGCCATGATGTTCACGGACCACGGAGGAGTCCTGGGACCTGAGGAAACCAGCACCTGGTTGCACCTGACGGTGACTCCAACAGCTGAAACTGCTCCTGACCAGGATGAGGAGATCACTGAGGTGGTGCCCATAACTGCTGGAACCGAAGCAGAGACACAGGAGAGCCCAGGAGCCCCCACCAGGGAGGAAGATGATGCAGTGAGCTGGGATTCTGTGCCGCCCTCCCATACGATGCCAGCGGGACATTCCACTGTGGAAAGCATTACTGGCCTGACTCTGGGAGCTTCTCCAAGCCAGGCTACAGAGGGTTCAGGAATGACCACAGGACCTGAGGAAACCATGCCAACTGTGTTTGCAGCTACTGCAACAGATAAGGCAACAATTCTCAGCAGCATGACAACACCTTCCACTGGTGTTGTAGACAAAACTCAGCCTACATCTGCAACCAAGCCTTTTGTCACTCAAAAGTCTCCACGCATCATTCCTGAGGAAGAAGAGGAGGTAACAAGCCATGACATCATAATAATTGACGAATCTGTTTCTCCCAGCAAAGCTACTGCTGAGGATGATCTGCCAGGAAAGATGCTGGAGCCAGAAATCGATAAGGAATATTTCACAGCATCAACCGCCACGGCAGTGGCACGACCTACTGCTCCACCCCAAGTGAAGGAGGCCACAGAGGCCTTGCAACCTCAGGAGGTGTCTCCTTCTACTTCACACCCTGATAATGACATAAGATTGTATGTTATTCAAATCACAGGCAATGACACAGGTAAGATTTTGCCTTTTAGACCCGTAGTCCATCTGAGTGGACAGTTTGTCATGACAAACAGGTGTGCTTTAGAATATGCTGGAGATGTTCCTTGGATCTGAAGGATCTGAAGGTTCTGAAGGAGGCAAAGTACCACTTTTGTCTAGACAGCAACTTACTGAATATTGGTAGGTCTATTTTTCTCTCCGTTAAAAGCCCCTCAGAAATGTATTTTATATATGCTGTGTGGTAAGAATGATTTCTATCCAGGAATGAATATGAAACTGTTTTATTTCTTTTTAAAAGTCATGATGGCTACAGTCCAGTTTTCTTTTTTAATGTTGTCAAGTCACCAATTTAACTCCAGCTGTCTGTGAAACAAACATTTTAATTTCACAGCTTCCATTCCATGCATTACTAGTCCTAAATGAAGCACTAGATTATGTTAACATTCCATTGGTCTGTAGCAATTAACAATGCCATGTACAGTGTAGTCAGCTAAAAAATGGTTAAAGCTCTCTACTGCCTCCTGTGATTTGGAGGAATGGGGTTTTTTAATTTTTTAAAAAAATAATATATCATTATAATAATATAAAATAATTTAATAACATATAGTTAAATCCATCTTGGAGAATATGTGGTGCAAATTGATGCAATATTTAATTCTGCCACATTTTTTAGCTGATGGTTCTGTACATGTGTATGTAGCTTCAATTCCATGGGTATCCAGAACAGAAACTTGTAAAGTAGCAATGAACTGTTGGGGTTGATGATGGATATGTCTCCATAATGCAAACGTTGAAGGGGGTGCAGTTTTACATTAAAGAAGCTTGTCAACTGACTATTATTTTAGATGTCATGGTAAAACATAATATTTTGAAACAAAAAGTAAAGGAAGCGACATGCAGTACGAAGCACAGAATTTCTCTTAGGTTCAATGTTTTATTGTGTTTAATTATCTTATGGTTGATAATAATTATTTTATTTTTTGAAGGAACACAGTAAAAAATGGATTTTTTTTTTTTTGGTCTTATATACCTTAACTGCATGCATGGCTTTTGAGTGGTTGTGTCAGAAACTGTTTTCTCTTTGGTTTTTGGCCGTAACTTCCGTGCCTCTGAAGAACTCATCCAGCAGAATTAATAATTTATGGGAGCCTTTTGGATGGTTTTGTCAGGTTTGTTCTCAGTAGGGTTCTATTCAAAAATCAAAAATCAGTGGTGGTTTTTCCCTTGAGATGTACCATTTCCTGGTTGGACATTTCATACCTTGGCTTGGTATCTTTTTTCACGTTATGCTTGTTAGCCTACTTTATATTTACAGGATGCAAATCTGCAGCTTAGCCTTCTATTTCAGAAAATGATAGTTCTGAAACTTTTGTTTCCATAGTTTATTATCATTATTTTGTCATTATATGCTACCAGTGCCTTGAGATTCTCCATTAAATGATACAAGTCCAGTAAGTCAGAGCAGAAGGGTAATTTCTGAAGACAAGTCTTCACCCACCTATTAAGTCCTTTGTGGAAATAATTTGACTTAGTAATGAGTAGCTGGAGTAGGTAATAGTGACCTTGTTTTTCCTGTTAGATTTTTGAGTTATGCTGCAGTTAATACCATACAGGAGAGTTTGTTGTGCTGGGCAGCTGTGTGTTCCAGGTGATGGAAAGAAGTAGGATGGTCTGAAAGGGTGTGGATTTCTCTGCATATACATCAGGAAGAGCCTTATTTTACACCTTTTTTAGTTGTTGCTGTTTATTTGGGTTTTGTTTGGGGTTTTTTTTCAGAATAGTGTGGGTACTGTGATTCATTAAATTAGGATTTAGGTTCAAAGTCAATTGTCTAAAGGACAGTGTATCAGAATGCAGATGCTCTTCACAGCTGCTCTTACTCAGTCTTGGGTGATCATGTCTTTAGGACAAACTCTTTTTAGGGTTTGTCTTCATCTTCACAAACTTTCAAAGCTGTGCATGCATTTCCCTGGTATAGATGTGCATATGTGTCTGGGTGTTTATAAGCAGACTTAAAGTTATAAATCCTTAAAAATCTGCCTTTAAGAATTATCTAGTCTGTGAGGAGAGAAAGAAGTTTATTTTCTTGGTATATTTTTAAATTGTATGTTCACTTTAAACACAGAGAGCCTCATCATGTGTCTAATGCAAGATTAAGAAGGAATTTTCTTAATATTTCTGTTTTCAGGCCCTAGCAGTAGGAATTCTTCCACTCAGCTATCCTCAGACTAAAGGCACCCTCTATCTGCTTACCCCAAATTCAGTTAGAAGTGCCAAAGATTTATTCTCTCTGAGTGTTTGGATTGGTTTCTTTTATTGCTACAGAAATGAAGGACAGCATCTGAAAAGTCCTGTCAGGCCCAGTTTCCCTTCATTGTTCCTTAGTCCATAAACTTTTCTTTGTGCTGAAGAAAATGCGTATAGGGAGTAATGAAGAGGAATGAATTTGGCAAATATTACCAACATATGTCTTTCACTAAGATGTAGTTTAACTTATTCTATCACTCCTTATTTGAGAATTGACCCACTAGCATAAAGAACTACATAAACTGAACCTCTGGCTTTTTAGTCTCAGCTGATTGGCAGCTATAAATCCAGTTTACATCATTTCATCTATGATAAAACAAAGGTTTTTCCCTCCTTTGGCATGTTTTCAAGGTAATACAGCTTAGCAATTTTAGATAAAGTTAATCTGTGAGGGTTATAAACCAAGGTCTTCACTGAAGTTCAAGTCAAGAGTCCAAAAATGCCCCCTAAGAAAGGACAGCTTGCTTACCAAAGCCTGTCAAGAAATAACTGTTTCAAACAGGAATAATAATGAGAGGTTATATATAAATGGCATTGTCTATAAATGAATATATTTTCCTTTTTGTGTTTGCAGAAGTGCTGGAGCTATTTATGAGATTATTCTCTCCCCCCATTCTTCACCTCCTTGTTATGCAGCTTTTGCCAGAAGCAACAGTTTAACAGGGAGGCAGGGCTCAGCAGAAGCTCAGCACCATGTTTTGTTTCCTATCACTCAATTACAATAAAAACCTTGCTATTGCACAGCTGAATATTGCTCCCTGCAGCTCCATTTGCCATCCACAGCGTGGGCACAATAACATTTAAATGCTCCATGGAGGTGCCATTAGGCTTTGCTAGGCAGGAGCAGTGTTTTAACATTCCACGTGGAAGAGAAGGGCTGTGCTAAATGTGTGAATTCTTGAGATTTTGGGATATTTTTAGCAGTTTCCATCGAGCATGACAGAGAGCCGGTGGTGGTGGTGGGAGCAGCCCTGGCTCAGGTGAGCTCACCTGTGGCCAAGCACAGGTGGAAGGAGAGGTAGGAAGGATCCCTTATCCCTTTCTCCTCTTTCTCAAACCCTCACCAGAGTGGCACCACCTTCTCTCTGGGCTGGAATGTGCTGTTGATACATGGAATGTGTTATGGATGCATGGCATTTGTGGGGGGGAAATTTATTCTTCATTATTATTGCTGGCTGAAGCTGCACTCAAAGGGTGTTGAGTTAAACTCAGTTAAATAAAGTGGCAAGGATATTATTCTGTCTCATACACCCATCCCCCTTAATATGAAGTAGTACAATATATATAACTGGAAGGTGCTATAAATATTATCATTTCTTAGAATTTACATTTATTAGATCAGAAAAAGGTTCTCCTAGAGGACTTCTTTTCTCATCCTAGAGGTAAATAGCTTTGCTCCTGGCTTTTAAAATGCATGCTTGCAGTGAATGAAAAATTTCACGAAGGAAGTTTACTTCTAGGTTTAAAACAAAACAAAACAAGGCATGGAAACAGAAGTAATTTGGAGGCCTGGTGGAAGGTCAAGCTCAATTTAAATTCCGGAGGATGTGTTCTAGGGCTTTTAAGAAAGAACACAGAGCTAAACAGATAAAGCTGCTTATTTGTGTAGGAATACAGCAGTTTTCATTGAGAAAAATGTACAAACAATCCACACACTCCCATGTGGGCAGATCTAGGGGAGGTGTTTCAATTTATGAGGAAAATATCCGTGCACATGAGGAAACATCCCTCTTTATGCTGCAAAAAGGACCACGCACATGTTTCAGAATGGAAGAGGCCCAGGACCTTCATCCACTGCAGTGGAACCAGGAGCTTTTCCCTTGGAATCATGAGAGTGAGGAAGCCAAATACCCCTGCAGTGTTACCACCTGCACATGGCACCTGATGGGGCACAGGATTTTGTCTTTTGCTGTGAGGATGCAGAATTTGCCACCTTGTGCCCCGTTGTGTCCTCACAGCTCCGATGTTTCGTAGTGGTGAGGGCTGCTGCTGGTGCTGGAAGGTCATGGATTAGCAGCTGGGAAAGAAAAAAAAAGAAAAACCAAACCTGAAGGAACTTTTCAGCTCATAAAGCTTTTATGAGACTGAAAAATGCTTGTGGGGGTGTTGTTTAACAGTGGTTGAGGGGATGCTGGAAACATAACTCCTGTCTGAATCAGGAGTAATTTGCACACCTGCGTTTTTTGGAGACATTTAAAAGTCTTTACTTAGTGAATATGTTTCAAAATGCTTGTTGGACCCTGGGACTCACACCAGCTCTGACTGGTTTCTTGTCCCCTCCAGCTTTGAAGGGAACGAAATTGCAAGAACTTGTGCTTTGTAGATGTGGAATTTCATGGAAAGAGGTTACAAACCTTTGTGTTTCAACATGTAATTCTCTGACATGCATATTTCTGTCTTTGCAGTGTGAGAGGGCATGTGAAGTGTGAATGAAATGCAGAATGGTAATGAGTCATAGTCATAAACCTTAACAAAGAAGGCAGAATAGAGTCTTTTCAGGTCCATCTTAGGCCTTGCCTTAAAATTCATTTAATCTTGTTGTCTTCACAGCTCCTTCTGGAGGGCTGTCAACGATCATCATGGCTCTCTTTAAGCCTGATTCTAATGTCTAGCCTGACTTTCTCCTCAGCCAGTTTATACCATGTTTATTCTTGCCAGCATTGTCTTTAGCCTGAATAGGTCCTTTTTCTTCCTGACACTTATCCCTTGATACTTTTATTTCTCGGCTCAGTCACAGAGAATGACCACATCCCCTTTTTCAGCTCTGGTTTTTGGTATGGGAGAGTGGGAATGTGCTGGTGCTGTGCAGGGAGGAATGGTGCTGGCTCTGCCCCAGGTGCTGGGGGTGTTGGGATGACCAGAGCAGAGGAGGGACAGGAGCAGCAAGCCTCACACTGGCTCTTCCAGACATTGCAAGAGACAACCTAAAAGTCTGCAGCATCCAGGTTTGCATCTCTCTTTGTCTGTACCCACGCTGCTCTCCTTTAAGATTTGTGCCCACTGGCAAATAACCTCTCTAGACACAAGTATTTGTGGTATACACACATGTGCTAGGTGCAATTTTTGGTGTGCCTTTTTGCTTATTATTCTGTTAGAGAGACTTCTGCTGAAGGGGAAGAGACTTTGTCTTTTGTGTGCTGAAATCACCATTTTTTTTTTCCCCAAATGAAGGGTATATGCTACTGAGAGCTATGGTTTCTTTATAGGACCAGACCATCAAACCAAAGTTTACTGTAAGGAAAGATGCTGTCCTGCAGTTAGGCTGACCTGAATTAATTTCTGGTGGGATCTTGAAGCAACAGCAAAAATGGCCTCACATAGGCAGGACCAATTTCCCACCTTATTAAATGCAGACTCTTTTTTTTTTTTTTTTCTCTTTCCTCCCTTAATGGAGGGCTGGGCTTGTCCCCTTATTAATTGTAATGCTCTAAATTTGATCTCCCAGGGGAGCTGGTCTGACTGAAGTAATTTTCACGTCCTGAATGACCAAGCTCTCTGTATTATTCGTAAAACCCGCAGTAGAGATGGCCACCTTCTTCCTGTGCCTGGAGTAACTGAAGTGTTAAACGCTGAGTAAGTGTCCAGATGCTGATATCATCTTCCCCAGTGTGATTACACCACAGTAATTCCGATGGGGTGATTGAGAGCAGAACTGTTGTGGGCATGTGGGGATAGTAGGTATCACAATGTCTTCATAATAGTTTGTAGCTCCTGGGTCATGGTACAATTAGGTGATTATTTTTCTTCAGAACACATTTGAGTTCAATTCAAAGTGGTAGATCTGTTGTTTAATTAAACCAGTTGGGTTTTTTTCTATATTGGAATACCCTTTTAATTTTTTTTGATGGTTGATGTGGGAGGCTTTTTAAAATAGGTTGTCCACCATCCCATGTAAATTGTATTTAAAATGGAGCAGCAGTGATGCCTGTATGAAAGCAAAACTAATAACCAAGTAATTTTAATAAATTCAAGCCTTTTTGTGCACTTCTCCTTTTCTTAAAACAAAGGAAAAAAACCCCAACAAACCAACCCCACCAGCCCCATATCCAACAGAGCTGAAACTTGATACTTAGAAAGTTTCACAAGAAGCTAAAACTGAATTAACAAATGGTCTTTAGGCCACTATTGCTGGCTCTTCCTGAAGAAGGACTTATTATAGAACAATAATTTATTTTTCCACATTCCTTTCTAGACTTCCATAGATACAAGGAACAGTGCCCTCACATTAAATACTGTTCAGAGGATGCCTACACATTCCCTGCTGTTTTTGCATTGTATCCAAGGAGACGTCTCAGATCTAGACACAGGGATTACACATTTCCAGCTTTCTTATAGCTCTTTGTTTATTCATGAGAGAAATGAAGGAATTTTATTCATAGGTACAATGTAGTTTTTCATATTCTGTTGTGAAAAACAGGAATCCTTTTAGAGGTTTTGTTTACATGTGGAGAAAGCCTTAAGAAATCCTAATGCAGAAAAGATGAGCTGTCTTTTACACGTGATGCAATATGACTTAATTTTTTTTTTTGAGGAAAGTGGTTTTCTGTACCAAAGTTTTCTGAATGTGTCCAGATTTCTAACTATCTAACTAGACTGTTAACTTTCTTAGTATGGAATTTTCATTGGTCTCATTTTGCAATTGTTTTTGCACATTTTCAGATTAATGAGTGGATTAATCCTTGCTAATCCAGCCAGTCTTTTGAAATCTTCCTCATTTTTTGAAGTGATTAAGTGATAAATTTGATCAATAATATACAAAATACTCACTGGTGTCCTTCAGAATATTTTCCTGCCAAAAGTGAGGATGTGTGCAGAGTGGCTGTTGTGTATTTTTGTTGTCTTTGGGAACATGTTGCTGAAGTTTTCAATTGGTCTTTCTTTAAAGAGTAATTTCTTTTGTTTTCCAAGCTGCTCAGTGCATTACGACTTTCCTGACAAGTCTTGTACTACTGCTTTTCTTAAACGAGGAGAATCCAGTATGAAAAGTTTCTACTTCCTGGGGAAGAGAAAAGCAGTTGAGATTTCATTCCTGGGTCAGGAGAGTCTTCCAGTAGTCCCTGCCTGCCTAGGCATTACCTCTGCTACACTTCATTACCATTTTGATACCCTTCATTAGCTCAAAGAGTGCACAAGAAACATTAATTTTTAACTTTAAACCACGCTCTTGGATTTTACATGTAGCACCTCATCAAGCAGGAGTCCCATAGTTTCTGTGGGAGGTTTTTTGGCATTAGAAAAAGAATTTCCACATATTTGATGTAATTTTTTTTGCTATTTTTGCCAAAATAGCAGCAAGGAATGTGCCTATATGTACACAGAGTAGCGCTGAGATTTTTGATTGTATTTCATTTGGGATTTTTTTCTAAACCATTGCTTTTCTTTCCTTGAAAGGGGTGAGCATAATGACTCTCAGCTTTCTTACATATTCACTACCCTGGGTTGTATTGAGTTTCCAGCCACATGTCTACTTAAATATTGAACATTAGAAACAAAATTCATGAGTCCTTGGGAAATGCTGTGGACACTTGATCAAAGTGACAGGACCAAGGATTAACCCAAAATGTTCTTCAGACAAGTATTTCTTCACACCTTAATAGAATTGTTTGACTTCTTGACATATATATATATATATATATATATATGTGTGTATACATAATTATTATTATTTTTTAATTTATTCTGACCACTTACGGAACCTGTCAGGTGTGAACTAATTCTGCAGCAATGTCACCATGTTAGCACAGGATGGAGTCGGTGGCAGTAGTTTATAGTCAAAAATATATCTCCCTCTGCTGATTTTTAGTGGTGCAGTAAGATAACCACAGTAAGTCATCTATTTTTAGCAGTAGTTGGTTTAAAACCTCTGTTCTCAAGTATTGTCCAACAGAAGTGTCTTTTCCAAAAAAACCCCGAGTGTTTCTAAAAACAAATTAATATTTTTACAGAACAATTGTTGCAGTTTTGTTGCAGGGAAAAACAAAACAAAACTGAAGAGAAAACTGAGATGAAAAAAGTTATTAAAAGAAAAAAACTATGTGATTCTATGGTTAAACAAACACTCCTGATCTGAATGCACTGTCTGAGATTGTGTCTGGTGGAGAGTCATTTGTGTCACTCCAGCTGCAGCAGAGGGGAGCTTACAGACTTAAGAAATGCATGAGAAATAGTAGGAATAGTAAAGTGCCAGAAAATCATAATGATAACTGAAATAAACTTCTCCAGATAGCTGTAAAAAAAGCATTGTGGGGTAGAACAGGTGGGCTAATTCTCATCATAGCTTCAG
>NC_031799.1:72725053-72766750 GCF_001522545.3 Parus major | reverse complement strand
CTTCCTTCCGCCACTTCCTTCCGCCACTTCCTCCTTTTCTCCCTCAATTTCTGTCTCCTTTTCCTCCTGCATTCCTCTTTTTCCATCACAAACATACATCCACATATACAAACGCTGCTGTCTGTTTTAGAGATTGAACTGCAAAATATTTTCTCCCTTTATTTTTGCCACATAACATTTGTCTCGTGAGACAGATCAAGAAAGTAAACTTTAGTGCCTGCCTAGTGTATAAACCAACCTTTATTACTCCTAAATTTTTTTATCAAACTGCCACATTAAGGATTATACTCTAAGTTTTTCTTTCCTAAAGCCAACTGGTTTGGCATTACTGAAAAAGGAAGAGGCCCTGAGCAGCCACAGGAGCAGACACATGCTTTGAGATTCTAAGTGTAGTATTCTGACTTTTATCCTTATTTATGTTGGGGTGTGTCAGTTTTTTCATTCTTCTTGGAGGGCACACTCTGTCTCCCTGTTGGCAGGGCCAGAACTGGTTCTTGTTTGGTTCTTTCTTGTGCCAGCTGCATCATATTTGAGGTTCTCCCATTGAGCAGGATGTAAATGTAACAAAGGGATGGTGGTGAAGTGGGACAAGGAAGCCCAAAATTCACTGATACCTCAGTGTTTCCACCTCAGCCGTGGAATATCATGAAATAATGGATGAAGTCATTCTGGTGTGCAGCTGCTCTTTCCCAACCAGCTTTTCCTCCAGAGCTGGACTTCCCCTCTACACACACCCTGACACACCAGCTAAGGCAGATAGTCTGACTCCTTGCTTTGTTTTGGGTTCCATCTGGAGAAAAATGATTTATTGTGCGGCAGTTGTTTGGGCTGGGGTTGTTTAGCCCTGCAGAGCTTTAGAATTGTCTTGTCTGAAGGCAGGGAGTGAAATGTTGTCATTGGAAGGATGCTCACACCCAGGACTGCTCAGGAGGAGGCACGAGGGGCTGGAGTTGTGTTTTGTTAGTGACACATTGGAGCAGAAAGGAAGTGGGAATGACTGCATGACAAATATCCAGGCATTACCCAGGGAGCTGTATCCTGCCCGTGCTGGGGCTCAGCCTTGCCATGGCAAAGCTGCCATTTTTAACAACTTGACATTTCACTCAGTCTGCTTCTTTTTAACAGTTTTTATTGTCGGGTGGGGGAGACGAACAAAGGAAACGCTGGGGATTGCCAGAGGGTTCCATGATATGCTTTTATAATAAAAGAGTTCCTTTCTTTCTGACATGGTTTCTGCATCATCCTGTCTGCTGGAGTTTGGCAGGGGTGAGTGAGCCCTGTGCAGAACAGATGACCACCTAAGTGACATCCACTTGCCACAGGTGCCTCTGGCTGTGGCCAGCAGCTCCAGCCTGGGGTCTTGGCATGGCTGCAAAAAGGCTGCAGGGCAGGAACGTGCCAGAAATGGATACTCATGGATTTTGCCTGAAAACACCCAAATATGGTAAAGTAGACAGACTGAATAAGTGAATTTTAGTAGGCAAGACTGACCACCCACCTTGAATTACTTTCAACTCCTACCCAGCCAGCTGTGCAAAAGTCACTCCTTAAAATTACTTTCTTCCAGAAGTTTGCTTGAGTCATTGAGACTTTTATGCAAGGTAAATTTATATGTATGTGTGTAATGTAATAATCTCTTTTGACTCTCAGAGCGATAACAAAACATAAATTTTGATAAAATTTAGAAGGTAAAAAAAACCCACCAAAATAATTCAAACCTCAAATTATTGAAACCTGTCCTACATCCTTAAGGATTTGTAAAGGGAGCCAAAGTTAACAAAATTTTAGGAATATATACGTCCAGCTGGGAAACATTTTAAAGTGAACTAAATAAAACCTTTTGTTTATTTAGAGTGAACAGTAATCAAGAGCTGGATTTTACTAGACCTCATCATGTGTACTAGTCATGTTGATATGAGGTAGAAGGATTAAAAGCATCAAAAATTTAATTATTTCTGGAGTTTTTGTTGTTTTTTTAAAAAATCTTTTGACTTAGCTGTGCATAATAGTAGCCAGTTTGTTTAATGCCTTAGACTAGCTCCTTGGCAGTATTCCTACTTTTTCCTGAAGAGGAGAAGGAATATGCCTGGAGCACTGTTGCACTTTGACCATGCTTAGGTGGGATAATGATACTACAAGATGGCACAAGTTAGAGGAATTGCATATTCCAAAGCCTGACACTTGTAATTTTGGTTCAGCAGGAAATATCTGTATTTCAAAATCTCTATTTTTTCTTTCTGAAATTAAATGAAAAGAGCAATATACATTAAAAAAAACCCAAACCTCTTCTGTGAAACAAAACAGCCCAAAAGATGTTATCAGATTGATTTATTTCTGTAAAATTGAATGGTTTTGTTCCAATTTGAATGTAATATCTTAAGGGGAATGAACACCCTACTTAATAGAAAGGTTTTGATTTCTCTTTTTTTTTTTTGTATTTGGGACAGCTTTTCCAATCCCCTTTTTACTTCCTCTCTATGCTTTTAAAACAGAATATATTCAATGAAACTGACACATTCCTGTGGAATTGGTTGAGGTTTTGGATTTTTTTTTTCTTGCTGTAAGAGTTTCAGCACGCCACGGTCATAAAGCTGCTTGAATCCACTCAGACTGCAGATCAGGTTCCTGGCAGAGCTGAGGTTCAGGGGAGTCAGCAGTGCCTGACATAAATAAAGGTGGTGAAGTCTTTCCTCATCCTAGATCCTCTCCCAAGGCTGGGTGTGAGGCTTCACTGGTCTTTCTCAGGGTTTGAACCATCTCCCCTCTCTTCTGCTTTGAGGACTCCCCGTTGTCTTCCAGGTGAAGCAGAGTCTGGATTTTAGCTGTCCATAGGCTCTCTCTGGAATGGGATCACAACCTTCGTGATCCCACCATGAGCATCTCAAAAATGTGCAGGGGTTTTGAGACACCTTGTTAAAAACATTTACATCCACACATGTGTTTTATTGACGTCTTCATAGAACCATAGAAAATGGAGTGGGTTGGGTTGGGACTGACCTTTAATCCCCCCCATTCCCACCCCAGCCACGGCAGGGCCATCTCCCAGTGTCCCAGGAGCTGCCAGCCCCAATGTCCAGCCTGGCCTTGGGCACTGCCAGGGATCCAGGGGCAGCCCCAGCTGCTCTGGGCACCCTGTGCCAGGGCCTGCCCACCCTGCCAGGGAACAATCCCTGCCCAAGATCCCATCCAGCCCTGCCCTCTGCCACTGGCAGCCATTCCCTGCCTCCTGGCCCTGCAGCCCTTGGCAATTGTCTCTCTCCACCTTTCCTGCGGCTCCTTCGGGCCCTGCGAGGCCACAGGGAGCTGAGGCCAAAGCTTCTCCTGTCCGGGCTGAGCAATGGCAGCTGTGGCAGCCTTTCCTGGCAGCAGAGCTGCTCCGTCCCTCTGCTCATCCTGGAGCCTCCTCTGGGCCGGCTCCAGCAGTAACTAATATTTGGATATTGATATAACTCTATTGAAGCCAACCCTCAAAAATTCTGATTGTCAAGTGCAGGAAATCATTTGACTAATACAAACTCTTTTGATTTTTCACGCAAAACTCTCATGGTTGTGAGTTCTTGATGGTGAACATTAAGGATTTTGTGTTAGTGTCACATTATACAATGAAATACTTTCAAAACTGAGTCCAAAATGGTTTTAGTCTGCTATCTAAAAATCTCCTTTTTTGTTTCCAATTTACCTGTATTCTAGTCAAAGTATGTGGTCTGATGTAAAGTCCACAGAACATTTTATGTGAATTTCATGGCTTTGTCAGATCTCTAGTCCTTCTACAAAAGATTGAGATGTACTACTGCTCACAAATAACTCAACATGTGGCTCTGAAGAAATAAGTGGACAAATTGCAGGAGTGTGAAATTCTATTATCTGCAAGATGCCAGATTAGATGTTAAGAGTTGAAAGGGACTTCACAAAACCATAGGTCTTCTGAATGAAATAGTTTGTGTTTCGGAAGTTTGGAAAACATCATAATATTCTTTCTATTTCATTCCCTGTTAATTCTTCTTCAGATGCTTATCTAATGGATTTTGAGAGAGAAAATGCCTTTTACTGCCTGCCCCCTCAGAGATGGTGTTGGAAAAGCCCTTTGTAGAATATTAAAAGTCTTCTGAATAAAAGAAATATTGCTGCACTTTACACATTTTTGGATGTGTGCAAACGTTATCTCGTGCAGCAGAAACAGGGAAGCACCAACTTTCCTGTTTGATCCACTGAAAAACTGACATGGGTTTGGAGCCAGCTGTGATGCATTGGAAGGGTTGTAATGGGAATTAATGACACCTTGGTCTGTGGCTCCGTGGTTAAGTGCAGTAGCAGGCTGAAATCACCCTGTAGCCAGAGGGATTTCTATTTCTTATGTATAAGAACTGCTTCTGAGATATTTGCTTGTTCCTTGCAGGTCATTTAGAATATCTAGATGTATTAAATGGATTAAGAAACACTGTAGGCTGGATATACCTGTCCTTTCCATCTCCATTTCAGTGCATACCTCATCACTTCCCTTCAAGAGAGGCTTTGCTGATAAATCTCTCCCAGGACTTGTTTGGGTTGGCACTCTGAGCTGACAAAACTTGGCTTTGCTCCTTCCTAGCTACTTGTTTTCACTTTCCTCCTCCTGGAGCCAGAATAACAAAGCACCTCTTTGAAAAAGGGCTCTTTTTGGCTTGTTTCCCATGAGCTGTTGATAAGCAGATTTGATAGCCAAACTCCTTCCCTTTAAAGTCCTGGTTTCATCTCTTTTTCAGTAATATTCGGTCTGTATTGTTTACCTGCAGCAGGAATGGGTGTGAAATAAACAGGGGCAGCATAAGTCAGTGGCACCTGGACAGTTTAATTCAAGTGTCTGTGTTTCTGCCCTCAGGGTCTAACAAGCCACTTCAACAGATAAAGACCTTTTTTTATTTATTCATACTTTATGGTAGGTTTTCATCCCAGTGTTTTATACCCAGTTGACACGGATGTATGAGCCACGTCATTATGTAGATTATTTGCCATCTCAGGAGTTTAAGAGCATTTTTCATAGCTCTTAACCCTGAAAAACCTGAATGCTAACACTGAATAATCAAACCTGTAGGAAGGAAAATAATTTCTAATAAAAAAAAAATAAAAACATCAATTGCATTCTTTACTATCTCCTGAAAAACTTTTACTTTTTCTTTGGAAAAAACAAAACATTAAAGAAAAAAAGAAAAAAACCCCAAAAAACCATCAAAACCCAAAGATACTTATTTTTTAATGAAAGAGCCCCTTGAAAGTATATTATCAGAATATCATACCTTTTGCTGAGGTTCTTTTATGTGGATTGCTGTGGCATGTGAGATCTTGAAAAAGCTAACAAAGTAAAAGTAGGGTCTGATAGAGATCTCTGCATGTGTAAGAATTTGTATTTTTCTTCTAGGTGAATTTGGAACAGATGATGTTCACTACATTTATTGTCTACCATAAATGACTTAGCATGAGCTACTAATTTGAGGGACTCCCAGGTGTGCACTCCTGCAAAAATATTGCACTGTTGGTTAGAACTTGTTAGTCATGGTGCCCTCCTATAAACTACAGCCCATCCAGTCCCATCCAGGCTTTATAATTTTTTATTTATGTTTTTTTTTAGTGTATAATTTCTGTGAAAAGCTGCACTCTTTCTTTCACAGTCCTAATTGCTGTGTGTGAAATCATAATTGATTTTTATGGCACACCAGTCTATACACCGGGTTGTTCATGCACGTCCCTCCTTCACACAGCACAAGGCATCTTGCCTGGCCGTTCAAATTTCTGTGTGTAGTTCTCTGGTTCTGTGTGTGGGTGCAGTTATTTTATAGTGAATTTACCTAAAATCAGAAACTCTCAGAGCTCCTTATCTTCATCTTGCCATTCCTCTCTCACTGACTGAATTCCCATGGGTTTTTGCATGCACAGATTTGAAAGGGAGGTGTGAAATTCTGTCTCAATTGAAACTTCTGCCTTTATGAAGACGTGGTTGCTCTGTATGTCCAGGGTGGCCTTTTGCTGAAATTCATGGATTCTGAAAGGATGTGTATTAGACATGCTCCTCAATGTCATACTGTCAGTCTTGGAGAGATTAACACATTCCTGCTTTTCACAAAATTTGAAAGGGAAATCTGGGAAATCTTAAATAAATGGCTGCAGAAAATTTATTCTCCTGCAGCATTGGGCAACCTTTGTAAATATTTCTGATTTAATTAGAAGTATTCATTCTTTGCAAGCATTGCATAAAATAACTCCCAACAAACACACGTGAGGGAGAGAGAAGAAATCTCAGTTCTGTAGCCATATAATAGAGCTGTCATAGCACAGGGTTAACACCAGGCTTCTCTAGGCAATGTACAACAGCCAAACAGGCACAAAGTTAAAAAAAACCCTTTTTTTTGTTGCACAGGGAGCTCTGAGCTTAGTGCTGTACAAACTTGACATTGTATTTGAAATAAACAACGCTGAAGGTGATTTATTCTCTGCATTCTTCAGCTGGAGCTTTAGCAAAGCTGAGATCCAGTAATACTTCATGAGTTTAGCTGTAAACACAGCGTGAGATGTTAGAACATTAATTCTCAATGGAGTTGCAGTGACCTTTTCAAAACCAAATTGAAGTCAATTTGCACACACAAGCCAGCCCAAAGAATCACAAACCTTTCGTAGTGCTCTGTGTCAGTTTAATTTGATTGAAAGCATTCTTCTCCAGAATGATCACCTGATGACTCTGAGGACTCAGTGGTCACAGAGGTTAAATGAGCTTCATAGGTAGGGGAATTGCTTCAAATTGATGAAGTGCTTCACCTCAGGTTCTCCTTGTTTTATCACTTTCAGATAGTTTTAGTGAGGAAGATTTGATTTATAAATTGAGCTGTGTCACATACTGCAGATATTTTTCAGGAAGCAATTTTTTCAGGTTGCTGACAGTGCTTTAAGGAGGAGTCCTCTTAATTGGGTCAGATCCTGTCCTGGCAGATTTGGGCAAAACTCCATTGGCCATACCAGTTTGTACCAGCAAGAAAGTAATCCTCTCTGGCCAAACTTGTTATAAACATAGATCCAGAAGAAAGAAGCACTCACGAATAGTATTTCAGCACAAGGTTTCCAATTTCATGTCAGTTGGCCAAGCTTGAAATATGGGGCTTTTTGCTCAGTCTGTTGTATCCTTTTCCAATTTTTTTTTTTTTAATTTAATTTAATTTTAATTAGGATAGCTTCCATTGTCTGGAACAGAAGGTTTGAAGTAATGTTTGTGCTGAAAGGACAAGTTTAAAAAGTGTCTATGGAATCTGGGACCATAAATCTTGGAGGAATTCATGAGGCTTTCTGGAGCTAAAATCTTGCCTTCTTAGATCTTCTTTCCTCCTCTTTATCTGCCGGGCTACCTAGGGGAAAACTGAGAGGTTTTCAACCTGTGGGAGTGTGTAAATAATTCAGAGTGAGTGGTCAACAGAAGAAAATTACTGGACTTCAGTCATGATCCCTTCTGAGTGAGAGCCGACCTTTGAATCTGTGATATTTTTTCTTATTTGCTGCATAATGCTTTAAAATTCCAAATAGCAACAGCTTTGTAAAGCAAGACTTTATTCACTGACTTAGGGTCCAAGTCTAGTGAAGAGTGATTGATGTCGGTGCTGTGGTGTTCCTAGTAATTTGAATTACTCTATACTAAAGGAAAATGGGGATGCAGAGGGAGTTATTTCATGTCTTATTTTGTTTTAGACTTCGCCTTGCTTAGCTTTGTCTAGGTTCAATTATTGGTGGAGGTTAATTAGTGTCTAAATCTGTGGAAGCAGTTGCAGCAGGTTGGTCTGAAAAATGATTTTCATCTTGTCCGTTACTCCTATTTGCTGAAAATGTAGGAGAAGGTAGCTCAGGCATAGGTTTGGGGCCAAGGGCATGCATCAATCAACAAAGAGAAACACACTGAATTTACAACAAATTGTTGAATTTTGTATTTTTGTTAGCTTTTGGTTTATTTTTTTCTCCGATGGATTGCTTGTGCTTCATGTGCCTTAGGGATTATGTCACTTAGGGATTATGAAAAGCTCTTTTTTTCTTGCAGATCACCCGGTGAATGAATTTTTGGATCTGTTCAATCGCCACATGCTTCCTCATGCAATAGATGAAACCCACATTGATGCAGACTCAGCTCAGACTGAACCCTGTACTTCAGACTCTGTGCAGGATTCGTCTGAATATATAATATTGGATCCTTTCTTTCCAAACTATGCAGAGTTTGAAGAAGATGAAGACTGTGAAAATACTACTGATGTTACAACTCCCCCAGCTTTGCAGTTCATCAATGGGAAGCAACAAGTCACGAGTGCACCTAAGAGCACAAAAGCTGAGGAGGCCAGGAGTGACCAAATCGAAAGCGTTGCACATTCCAAAAACGTTACCTTTTCTCAAATCAATGAGACAAACACATTTATAATAAATGAACCTGAAGCTTCTGGTACCATGCAACCAAGCAAAGCTGGAGAGGTAATAGGGGCATTTGAGGTGACACAACCAACTTCAGGGGCTGCAATGTTAGAACCTGTCTATAGTGGGGAGTCTGAAGTTGTTACAACAGATAAATCAATAGCCACCACTTCTTCACAAGGGCAAAACCGTAGAGCGACCACAACATGTCAGGGAACTGAGGAAAACTCTACTAAAGACAGCAAAAACCTGCTTTTGATTTCTAGTGAATCCTCTGGAGATGGCTCCACTGAATCTGATCTGTCCACTTCATTCTTAGAGGTTGTGACAGGATCAAGAAAGGAAGAGGATGAAAAAAATCCTGGCATAACATCTTCTCCTGATGCATTTACTGTGGAAAGTTCTGCTACAACTGCTTCTCTGGAGGCAGTTTTTATTCCTGCTACAGTAGACAAAGGTGTAACTGACCTTATCCCAGAAGAGGCAACCCCTGCTCCGGGAGACCATTACAAAACCACTGTTAAACTTAATGCAAATTCCCCTGTTGAAAATATTCTGGAAACAAGTCATACAGCAAAGCCCGAGATGAGTGCTGCTTCTTTTATGGTTCTGGAAGGCTCTGGAGATGTGAAAGATAGCATCACTGTAATTTCAGCTGCGACTGAGGAAATAGCAGTAACAGAAACACTTCCAGTGCAAGACATTTCTTTGGGCTCCAACACAGCACTGCTGACAGAATTTTCTGTAACTGATTCAGGAATCACCTCTGCTTTGCCCAGAGCTATAAGTACTCCTTATTCTGCTTTTGATCAAAGTCCTGAAGTAACTGCTGCCACCAACTCTGTGTCTGAGATTGTTACGGAAAAAGTGTTTGTCAGTTCTCTTGTGACTGAAAAGAGTATTGATGATGAAAAAGCAATGCACACCACTGTTTATTCAGGTCACCAAAATTCAGCTACTGCTGCAGAGGAAAATTTGGATTTGAATGAACTTGGGAGCACTACGAGTGAAGTCAGAACTGTGAGTCCAGAGCCACTCAGAAAAACAGTACCAGGTACCATAAGTTCTGAAATCAAAAAGGTCACCACCATTCCTCTCTTGAGAGAGAAGAAGGTTTTTGTAATTGAAGGATCAGCAGAAGAGCCAGCAGACATATTTTCAGGGGGTCCCACAAGCAAAGTGGTAAGTATTGGCTCCCCGTTTATTGATCCAGGTTCTGGAGACATAGATTTTATCGTTGAGTCTCCTACTTTGACTTCGGTTCCACTGAGGCCTGTCACTGAAACACAAACAGAAAGGTCTGAAGGAACAGTTTACAGCACAGATGATGCTCCACCGAAGGATGTGACAACAGAATATGAAAAACATGCGAGAGCAGATGAATCTGCGGTTACAGTTTTGAGTACAGGGTCGGAGAGCTTCACAGAGGGGTCTGGAGTAGAAGGTCAGATGTCTCTGGATGTGTTTAGTACAAAAAAACCAGGAGAACCAAATGTGGAAACAAATCCAACCTACACAGCTCCTTCTGACATAAAATCTGGCTCTATAAAAGAGATAACATCTCACACTGCACCAGGAATTGAAACTGGAGATTCAGAAATGGGTGAAGAGGCCACATCATCTCCAGGATCAGTGGTCAGTAACAGCCCTCGTGAGGATGTGGTGACACATGGTACTGGCAGTATAAAAGCAGTAGCTGAACCTACAGAAAGCAAAGATGCAAAAGTTGGCTCTTCAACAGTCTCGTTGGGCAAGATTTTCCTGATTGAGCATGGCTCTGGAGAAGAATTCAAAGATGACAGCAGCACCACAAAACTTATGTCTAATGGGCCTATGGAAGAAATATCTGGAGGTCATTTCCCAATCACTGACCAGGGATCTGGAGAACCAGACACATCCACTGGATTGTTTGCAAAAACAGCAGTTGCCCCTAGTGGGAGCCCAGAAACATGGGAAGAGGATGACAGACAAGCTGTCACCACATCATCTCTGGAGCTTGCCTTCACTACAGATCCTGATGAGCAGGTCACGAGTTCTGAACATGAGGTAACCTCCATGGGAACTGCAGAGGACATGGGAACTGAAGAGAAAACTGTTGATGAGCTGACAGTGAGAACTTTTTCTACAAAGATTCCTTTGATGGAAGAGATCCACTCTGGGGAAGAGAGGCCAAGTGAAATTTCACCAAAAGCTACGGAATCTTCTGAAGAAACAACAACAGACCCATTCTTTAAAGGTACACAGACTAGCCATGAGCATCTGGGATTTTTAAATGTTCCAACTCTCAGTCCATATCTGGAAGAAAAGGAATTAGAAACCGAACCTGCTCAAAAAATACTTTTGCCATTTAGTGATGACAGAGTAACTGAGCCTGTGACAGTTGACAGGAAATACATAAGCTCTCCAGTTACAGAGCAAGAGGAGGAGCTGGTGCAAAACATTTTCCCTACAAGAGATATTCCCAGAACATTCCTGACACCTAAGGAAGAGAAACTGCCAAGTAACGAGCTCATTGGTGATCCACTGTTTTCAGGACAGGGGTCGGGAGACGACCTTGCTGTTCATCCTTCTGTAGTGCCATTTATTGTCAAGGAAATCAAGAGTACCTCAGGTCCTCAGACTTCTCACCCTGCAAATACACAACCTGAACCTTCCACTGAAATGACACAAGACTTTGAAAGAGGAAGCACTCCAGCAAATGTTGAAGTTAATGAAGAAGTCACAAGTGCTGTAGCTGAGCTGCTGCCAGAAACTGGAGACCCATTCCCCACCTCCACGTTCCCCAGTTCCCCAGCTTTAGCAGAAGACAGCTCCAAGAGCTTCATCTCTAAAGAGATTGAAGACACCACACATTATTTTGTTGCAAATGAAGAACCCCAGGAAAAGGAAACGGACTATAGGAGAGGAGAAAATGAAACAGATAAGACAACACCCACTTCTAAAGCTATTTCTCAAGAGGAAAATTCGTATTTTCTGGTGAAAGGTGGCACAACTCCTGTATCTGTTATACTGAGTGGAACTCCCAGTCCTGAAACAGAGGAATCTCTTGTAGCATCAACAGTAAAAACACCAGGCAGAGTATTACCTGAGAGTTCTGGGGAAGGATCTGGCTGGGTTGGTGTTTCAGATTCATCTTCCCCTGATATGTTTACTCATTTCTCAATACCCACTGTGTCCAAAGTAGAACTAAATGTCTCATCCAGTGTTCCTGGACATGTTTATTCCAAAGTTATAACCACAGAGGCACCGAGAGATGGATCACAGACTGCAATCACAGGACCAGCCTCCCTTTTTACAGAAGAAACAGAGGTTGTGGCAAATCCATCTGCTGTTCATCCAAAGACAGCTTCTTCAGAAGAACTAACAAGTGACACTGGTTTATATGAAAAAATTATTCCCATGATTGATGACAGAAGAAGTGTTATATTGAATGTTTCTGTTTATGGTGATATCACCCTGATTGAAGAGCGACTGCAAACCCCACCAGAAGAAACAACTATTATAGACATGGATCACTCAAAATCAATGCCTGAGGATATAATAAGTGTGCAGACGATGCCAAACCCTGTTACAGAGTCAACATATGGCTACGATGATAGCATGACAGCTGAAGGGGAGAAATATTATTCCACTCCCAAGTTTTCCATAGCCAAAGAAACAACACTTGGATCTGGTGATAATCTTCCTCTGACTACTTCCAGTCCACCAAGTAGAGAGTTAGTGACTTCTGGGCACAGACCAACCTCAGATGACATGGAGCTGGGTTCTGGGAATGACATGAATTTTGCAACAGAAACTCTCACCACCACTGAACTCTCTGAACTGGGCATTTTCCTCCCTACAGTGCCATCTCTGGCAAGCCCTCAGGTGCCTCATGAGTCTAAACCTGTTGTAACCAGCCCCACAGAAGACACCTATGAGCCAAGTACTTCAGCAAACAATCAAGTAATAGCAGATCAAAGTGAAACAATCTCTGGCTTTTCTGGGATGGGCCAAGAAGAACTGGCTGATAATCAGCCTGTGTTTCCTTCTCTTGCAGCGGTTGTAACTGCTGAGCCAGAAAAGGCTTTGACAACTGGCAAGCTTGAGTTAAGTGCTGTCAGCACACAGCCCACATCCCAGCTGACAACTGTGTCACCTACCAAGAGCGCAGGGAATCGTCCCACGGTGTACACAAACACAAAATCAGCATCAGCAGAGTATGAGGAAACAGATCCAGTGAGTTTTTATTCTGTTCCTCAAACTCCTAAATCCTCGGTAACTGTTCATTTAGTAAACAGAGTCTCTGAGTACCCTGAGGTAATCATTACGAGCACATCATCATCATCGTCATCATCATCATCATCATCATCATCATCATCATCATCATCATCATCATCATCATCACAGGATTCACATCAGTCCAATCATTCTTCAGGAGGGATCTTCAAAGAGGTCAGTTCTGATATTACAGCAACATACAAACCAGCCACTACTGACCTTCTTGACACAACAGAGTCCTCTCTGCTGGAGCTTTCTCCCGAGCCTGTTTCAGACAGCACAAGCACGGAAAGCACTCCTCACTTTGGTAGGCTTCTAACAGTTGGGATAGAGGAGACAGAAACCCCTGTAACTGATTTAGCAGGTGAGGAAGAAGCTGCTGTTTCTGGAGATTCTCCATCGATACATGTCTTGCCTACTGCGTTTCTGAATTTTGGAGAAGGAGCGAGCACAGATGTTCCAAAAGTCAGCACGACAAAAGTCGAAGCTTCCTCAGGGAGAGTCAGTAATCCCCACCAAGAGGAAGACAGGAATACTGAGAGACAGAACCCCTGGCTCTTGTCCACAACTGTTTCAGACTCACCCAACAGCATCGAAAGTGAAGGATTTAAACCTGGCCAGGAAGCAGTTACAATGCTAACCTCACCTTCCCAGCTTTTGGATGGAGGCACAGAAACACAGTCAGCTTTGTTTGGTCAGGGGGAGATCACAACCATCTCTTCTAACATTGCAACAAACAGCATTGCCCCTGGAAACAGCCCCTACCAAAATGAGCCATCAACACTGAGCTCTGAGGAGCCAAACACTGTGGAAGTCGTAACTTCGTCATTTTCCCTTCCGGAAGTCACGAACGGATCAGATTTTGTGATTGGCACCAGTGTGGGTTCAGTTGAAGGCACAGCAGTGCAAATTCCAGGTAACTTCCCAAATATGGTCCCTGTCGTGTTTTGTGTGCTGTGGTACTTGTGAAGGTGTTGCCTGGGCTCTGGTAAGAGGTGTGACAATCTGAGCTCTGTGTGAAATGACAACGGACCTCGTCACCCTCCAGCCGAGAAATCAGCCTGGTTGTGAGCCCTACAAAGTGGAGGAGGATGGGGGTGCCAAAATATCCCAAGCCCAGTGGCTTTCCATTGGTGTTTGCATCGTGGAGCTCTGGATCAGACTGGAGGTAACCAGCCAGTTCTAAAAGACAGGAAGGTGGCATTGGTTGTGGTAGGGAAATCAGCTGATTTCACTTGCCAGTTTCCAACAGATGATTTTTGCTGATGGCTTTTCTTGTGAGTGTGGTGATAGTTCTTTCACAATTGGTTTTCATGAAAGGGTTGTTTTTATCATCTTGCAGCTGGCTTAGAAAGCAACAGCTCACATTTTAGTGCATTTTAGTTCATTTTTATAAAAATTAAATTCTCTTGACGTACAAGATAGCTTTCCACACAAGAGAAAACCAAGACCTTGTTTTCAGCCTGTCTGTAGCTTTAAGTGGTTGATACGGTGTAGTTTCTTAAAAATTACAGAGCTTTTTGTTTAGACAACATTTGCCACAGTATTTTGTTTCCCATTATAGTGTTGGGCACCATTTCATCAAGTACATGGGTGATACCAGCAGCGTCACTTCAATTCATATTTTGTCTAGATACAGCCAAGGAAAGAACTGGACTTGTCTGATTTTATAGGTTTACTATTCTTTTTCCTCAAATAATCCAGGTAGCTGACAATTTGAAAATGTTTACAGTGGAAATATCCAGGCTGTAGAAGGACAGACAGCAAACACACAGAAACCACCATTAAGGTGCTTAAATGGAGCCCTTCATTTGTGACTTTCAGTGAAGCAGTCCAAAAACAAGTGCCCTGTTGAATAGATGGGATCAGATCCTTTCCAAAACCTCCAGGGTGAAATCCTTAATTACTTCATTACAGTCCTAAACTTATGTACGTAGGATATTCTTCTGGAGGTTTTCAGATGGACCTTCTGCATTTCCCTGCCTAGACAGGGAACTTGGTACTGTAAGAAGACTTTGAATCTAACTTGCAAGAGTAAAATAGATTTTTTTTTTTTAATTTTTTTTTTGTGTGTGATAAATTGTAGTCAGATTGTTTTGGGAAAACACAACCAAAAAATCTTAGTTTTTCTCATGCTTCTGATTTACAGAATTTATCATTTTTCTCTTGTCCATTTTCTAAGTTTTCAAAGCCAGGGCTTTATTTCTGCATATCAGAAGGACTGTCTTCAGGATTTCCCTCTCACTGTGAGAAACTAACTCTTAGAAATGGTTTAGTGTGGACTTGTTTGTGTGAGTGAGTGCTCCTAGGCATGAAAGCAAATGCAAATATCCAGGTATCTAAACTCAGTGGAAATAAACATCACTGGAAGGCATAAAGTTCTTCAAGGAAATGGTGTTTAAATGCTAACTCCATTAACAACTGAGGATTTCCCAGCAGGTAAGTTTTTATCTTAATGTTCAGTCCAGTTACAAATGTATTCAGTGCCTTTGTTTGTATTCTTGAAATGCATTTTTAAGAAAGGCAGGTGGGAAACACACATGTGAGAAAAGAAATAAGATTCTGTGGGCATTGATTGATTAAATATAAGCAGCCAGTCAGTATGTTCTGTGTACCCTGTCATTCTGCATAAACTAACCCTGTTCAAGAAAAAAGCATTTTCCATTCATTTTGCATATGTTTAACTGTTTTCAGCTATAATTAATTGCCATGTCATGCAAACTAAATCCTCAACAGAGTATCATGACTGCCAAATATAGTACAAATTGCTGTGATAAAAAAATAATTCCAAGAGTAATTTACACTGGTTTGTAGTAAATTCCATATTGTTGTTAAAGTTGAAAGTAGTGATGCTTGAAGACCAGCTTTACTGTTTTATAAGTCTTATTTTTAGTAGTTGAGTATGTTAAATAGAGTTTCTGTAACTACAGTTAAGCCTGCACCACCAATGCAGCAATGAAGAAAGACTTTTATTTTTCCTCCTGAAAATCAAAAATACACCATTTCCTTCAAACTAGGGAGTAAAATTCCTTTTTCTACTTGTTTAACAGGCCAAGATCCGTGCAAGAGCAGCCCCTGCCTCAATGGTGGTACCTGCTACCCACGTGGTTCCTTCTACATCTGTACCTGCCTGCCAGGTTTCAGCGGGGAGCAGTGTGAATTAGGTAAACTGGTGCCATCTGGGTGCTGATAAACTCCAGTTTAAAGCTCTTGCACATCAAATCTGGTGTGCTTCCAAGCTGAAGGCTGCATGGACATCTGAAAAATCCCACACCCTGGTCTTACTTCGGGACAATTAAGTGTAGAGTTCCCCATTTTCTCCCCTCTTTTCCCTCTTCCCATGAAGTGCACAGATTTGTGCACACACACAGGGTTCAAGGGAGCTGTAAACCAACTGCAGGAGCTGGAATTCACAGCAGTGGGTTCAAAACCACACCATATAAAACAAAACAGAGATTAGTATTTGGGATAGTGCCCTAAGAGATTCCCACGGTTATTCGAAGGGCTGGTAAGATAAACTGATCTCAAATGTGAATGGGAAGATGAACACTGAACACAAGCTTGAAAATTCTTGCAGGAAATTTAAAATATTATTATAATCATATGCTTCTTGGATGCAAATAAGTATTTTGGTAACAATTGTAGCTGAGGAACCTCTTCCAGTTGCCTGTGAGATCTCTGGACCTCCTGTGACTGTAGATTTCAAGAGACTCACCTATGTGGTTCAGAATAACCAATTTTCCTTCCAGAAAACCAGCCAAAGTATGATAAAATGACTGGAACAAGTAAGACCTAGCATAAAATTGGACCAGAGCATATTTTAAAATAGAAATTGATATTTTTTAAGCCTTCTACATGATGCAGCAATTATTCCTGGTTGTTTGTTGCTTTGTAGATATGTCCAGCTTTTCTCTTATATTTTAATGAATGAACCACAACCAGCAGTTCATTTTTGGATGGAGTTGTTTGCAAAATCTGTGTTGAAGTTTATGCTCTGATTGTTTCAGAGGAATAGCATCCATTAGAAAGCTTCAGATGATCTTTACGAAGTGACACACTAGCTTATAACCTGTGCAAAAGCAACCTGTGCTGAAACTAATTATATAAAATGAACTTGTGCTCCAATTTGAATGGTGAAGACAAGGTATTTTAGCAGCTAGAGGAGGCAGGGACTGATGTTACTTTTTTACTGTGCAAGACCATGAGTGATATGATGTTCTGTCCTTGTCTCGATAAGACTGGGCAAGAAAGAAATGAGAAATGCAAACCAATGAGATTCCAGAGCCTGCTGCTCTGCAGACTGAAATTAGCAGTCTGTTTAGTATTACATGATAAGATTTCCAATATTTGAGTTTTGTGAAGATATTCATGGTCCTTGGTGGTTAATGGGAATTTCTGTTTTGCCAGGGTCACACACACACAAGTCAGATTTTCCAGCAGGATAACGCTGCATGGCATTCCTCTTTCTCAACCACACAGTGACCACTGGGATCTTTTGCAATGCTTCATTCTTCTGCTCTGAACTGGTCCCAGTCAGCAGCCTGACTAAGGCTGCAGAACATTTCCCTCCTGGGAGCTGGGTGGGTGATGAAACCACTTTTATTTTCTGCTGCAGATATCGATGAGTGCCAGTCCAACCCGTGCCGGAACGGAGCCACGTGCATTGACGGCCTCAACACCTTCACCTGCCTGTGCCTGCCCAGCTACATCGGGGCTCTCTGTGAGCAAGGTAAGGGGTGTTCCCTCACCTGTGCTGCTGGACACCCATTTCCAGCCCAAAACCCTTCTGGAGTAACAGGGCAAAGCCTCCTGAAAATGAGAAGGTGGAAGAAACTGACAAAAATCTGCGGGAAGTCACCGGTGATGAGGAGAGCTCCTAATTTTTGTTAGACTTCCCTGACTTGTGGTTCAGGGCTTTTTCCCATCTCTCACTTGGCACAAGCCCTATCCACACACTAACCTGAATGGAAGCTGTGTTGCCATGTACAAAATATAAACTGATATATGGGGCAATTCCTAAAAGTTGTGTCAAAACAACAGCTCTCAGGTGCTGCTTTTCAACAACAATTTTCAGGTGGCTCCAAGCCTCCTTGCTTATGCAGGCTTGCAAACTGCTGGGATGAGGGATGGCAAGGCTCTCTCATTACTCTAGTGATGCTTAATGAGTGGCAGCAGCGCTACTTTGTGGCTGAGTTTCTCTTAGAAAATTACATGTGGTGTGAAAGATTTATCGGAACCCATCACATCCAAAAAGCATCAGTGAGATGCAGGAATATAAATAAGTAAATAAGACAGATTCATCCACTGGGGACCACGGCTTTGACAATTTCATCTGACAGTTTTCTAAATTATTTGTTCTGGGATTATTTTAGGAAGAGTAGGTGCAAGATTATCACTGCAAGGTGATTTTAAAAGGCTTTCTAAGCTGGGCAGCTGAAATAAGATTGAATATCCAACGCCTGTAGTTGTTAGAAGATTGTCTGCAAGAAACCCCACTGAATTTACAGGAAACATTTACAGGAAACATTAAGCAAGATGCTTACTCAATATGTGGGAGGAGGAATAGGGTAGCAACATTTGTTCTGTCAATAAAATTAATAAAGGCATTTCTGTGGGAAAAAGAAATTAAAGAAATGGTGAATTACAATGTGCTTGCTAAACTTATGAAGATATTTTTTTTCCCTTTTCCTTCAGCTGAATGATTTTGGTCGCAGGTGAATGAACTAAGCCTTTGGAGTTGTTTAATTAATGTTGTGTATTTTCATGTTTGTTTCTCAGCTTCAGTGAAGAGCGGTTTGCAAACTCCTCCAGCTCAACCTGTAGAGATCTGTTTGTTAGAGATGAAAAATCTCAGAGCTGATCAGCTCCAGCATTTTTACTGTTTAACCTTTTCAGCAGTCAGGCTAACCTTGTAACTTGAGAAGGCTTTCTGAATCTTGCCGCCCAAATTTAAAATTGGCAATGTTTTCACACCAAAAGAAATAAATGTTCTCACTCCCTTCCTCCTCCCCTTCATTCCAGCAAATCTGTAGCAGTGAGTGGCTCTGAGTGCCATGGTAGCTTTAAGCTGCTTTTTATGACCAACCTGAGAGTGAATTTTAGGTGGTTAGTGGGAACATTTCCTAGTTTGTCAATCAGAACCAGAGCTGTGCTCTCTCAGCTTTGGAATTTAAATTTCCTCCACTTAAAGTCCTGCAGTGGTTTGGGACTTGGGAAAAGGTTTCAGTGCCAAATTTCCACTCCACCAGACAAAATAAAACTGTGTTGGCAATTCAGACATGGTTGTCTGGCAAGCAGGCTTTATTTCAAGGCATCAGTCCTGACCTCACTAGATTTAAAGACTAGCCAGGTCGACAGAATGTGCACCTCAGTTGCCACAGGAAAGGAGGAGCTCAGCACACCAAGATTGTATTTCATTACTTTATTTTTTTATTTTTTTTTAATTTTTGATTTCAAATTTACTATTCATTTTAGAAAGCTTTAAAAAAAAATAAAAAAATCAGGCTGAAGGGATTTCTTAGGCACAGTGCTGAGCATTCAAAATGCTGTGGGAGGGAATGGGAGCAGGGAACATGCACTGCCCTTGGAAATGAAGCTCAGAGTAGGAGGTCACCACATTTACACCCACTACATTGGTGCAGAGGAAAATGCAGAGCTCAGAATTTCACCCAAATGCTCCTGTGGGACTGCTCTGGACTAAGGGACCTTCGACAGGGGTATCATGCTTGTGTCAGCATTTGGAGGGGATGTGACCACAGCTGCATGTCAGGGAGCTCTGGCAGGTGGTGAAGTGAAAGGAACCTTCTGGGTGATCTAATCCAGGCTGAGACAAATCAGTCCTGAGACTCAGGGAGCTGGAACTGGCTCCCTGACAGCCCTTCCTCTTGCCAGGTGGAAGGAGTTCAGCAATCTGAGCGCGGGAACATCTTCCTGAAGAGAACTGAATTTGTCAGATGTTAGAAATAGTGCAGCTGAAAGCTCCTTGAAAAGTTTGCCTTAAGTTAAGGCAGCATGACTTGTGGTGCAGGTGAGATGAAAAGGGACAATATCCTCTTTTGCCCACCAACTGTATCCTTTCAAAGATGCATATTCTGCTTGTTGACATTTTAACAAAACCCATTAAAATTCATAAATATCCCCAAAACACTTTTCCAAAGACTGACAGGAGACTACAGTAAATCTTGGCATGAGTTTTATTCTAGGAGATCCATTAGTCTTTCCATTGTCATCCCTCTGTGAAAAGCCCCTGTGACAACTCTCAGGAAATGGTAGAGACTTGCAATTTGAACCTCAATTTATAAGAACTGGATGAGCACCTCTGTGGATTTTCCTCTTCCTTCCTTGGCTGGCTAGAGTTTCCTTCTCCTTTTTCTGCTCTAGCTGGTGCCTACCTGCTTTCAAGGAATGTTTTAAGCTTTGGGTTTGGCTTGCTTGCAGCTGGACACGAGTGCAAAAATGGCACGTGTGTTTGTAACAGAATGTGCCTCCTTGGGATAATACAACTAGCTGCTTTCTTCCAGGTTCTGAAAGCAAAACAACGGTGGGTTTTAACCACCCTATCAGGAATTGTGTTCTTTGTTCATTGTTTCAATGTCTGTGATTACTCCAGTCTCATTTAATTCACTTTGTTCCCAGGGCTTGCTTGGTTGGTGTTGAAGTAGTTGAGAAGGGCTCAGGGAAAAGATACTTTCTGAAAACAGATGGTCTCTTAATGATGTCTATCAGCTGAAAAGGGATTATTTTGGATATTTACTAGAGGAATGGGTTTCTCTTCGAGATGTGTGGGCTAAGTGCCCTCCAGCATTTCCTCATTAGCTGAAGACAGAGTCACTGATAAAATTCACAGCTAAGACTCATTATGTTCTGGTACCTGTGTCACTCTATTTGCTTTAAGCCTCTTCTGGAATTTCTTTAAAGACAATGGATCTATTGTCACCAGCTACTGAAAAAAGCAGTCCCTATTTATGCATCAAACCTACAGAGAACCCTTTTTTAAGGCAGTGCTTAGGGATGTTGTTACACACATTCAATTGTGGTTACAGAGAACAGAAGCTGGGAGAGCAACTCCCTGCACACACCACTGAAACCCCCTGTAAATTGTCATAAACCCCAGAGGAGTTTTAGAACACCACAAACAGGGTGAGCAGTGCTTCAGTCTTCCCATCACATGCTGGAATAAGGTTACAGAAATCTGTGTCTGGGTGCACAATGGATGTGAATTATTGCATTCCTAATAAGTGCTTGCACCTACTCTGCTCAGTGGGGCTGGGTCAGAAAATTTACAGCCACCTGTAATTAGTGTCCACTGGTTCAGTAAAGGCACTAAAAATTTATACCCATATGGAACACTTTTACCTTTTTGTCACCCTTTCAGCTTTCTTCATTGAGTAAGGGTATCACACTGAGGACAAAACTCTGCAGAGATGAACTTGCCCCCACAGTTTTACTTGCCTAGTTTGCATTTTTCATCTTCTACCATCTCGAATCTTCCTTTCCCCATTTGTTTTTTCCCTCCTCTCATCAACCTCTCCTCTAAAGAAAAAACCCTAAACCAGCCCCCAAAAATGCCAACAACAGCAAGCACCAATATCAAAATTCATCAAAAAACAAACTCCAGAATCCCTAAACACTCCCCAAGCCCCAAACAAAAAAATCCTCTTTTCCACCATCTAAAAACATCATGCATTTTATAACCATCAGTTCTGGTATTTTTTTGTTTGTTTGTTTTTGTCTTTGGTTTGTTTTTTTTTATTTGGGATACACGTAGGTGCAGAAATTACTTTTCCCTTTGTCAGTGCTTGGCACCTTTTGCCTTAAGAGAAATTGTGCTGTTTATAATTCATGCTCAGGCCATTATATCTAACTTTGTAAACACAGTCCTCTCAGTTTTGTATTTTCAAGCCTCTCTGCCTCCCCAATGTGCCTTTCAGCAGATCTTCTCTCAAATCCTTCACTTCTTCCCTAGCAGAGGCCAGGGAAGGCTTGATTAGAATAGCCTGAAAATCCTCTCTGGCCACGTTTTTCTCAGCTCCTTGTTATTATCTGGCTTGTTTCCTGTGGGACAAAGGAGTCCCTGAACAGGATAAATAATAAAATCTTAAGTGCCTTCACAAAGGACCTAGGTCTGTTAGTCAGCCTCATGTGGTTAAACAAATGTTCTAGAAAGCCCAAGGCAGACTAAACTTTAAAAATTACCTAGATGACAGAGATTAAAGCTGTGCCTGCAGCCTGCACCTCACACAGAATACAAAGAGGGAAAAGATAAAAAACTAACAATTTGGTTATGTAGGTTACATTCCTTTTTTCATAGCTGGGATGACTCAAGGCACAAGCAGTTTTCTGCAGTTCAACTTCCTGGAAATAGAAGGGAGATAATCAGTGTAAGCTTTATTATGTCTTTGCATTTGCTGCATTTATGTCAATACTGCTGACTTTTGGGAAATTATTTTGATATCAGACTGCTAAGATAATGACTACATTATTAGTGTCAGGGAAATTCTGATAAGCCTCTGATGTGACATGTTTGCACTTTGAAATCCATTTATCTACATGTAAAATCTAGTTTGTGCCATGGGAGATTTTAACCCTTTTTTTAAAAAAAATAGACAATTTGATGTGTCAGGATGGAAATGGCCTCTTCCTGCTGTGAATTAAGAACCTGTGCTGTGAAAGACTGGGTTTTTTTTAGGTGGTAGCAGCTCAAACCTAAGTAATCCCTTAGTTAAGGGCCATCAGTCCTTGGCATACACTGCAATATTTGGCTGTTTCTGTACTCAGGCAGAAAGAACCCTTTTGGCCAAAGCATGTCATTGACCACTGACTGCACTGACTTACTGAAAATGGGAAATCCAGTCTCCAGCCCAGAGCATCTCCATAACTCTGGAAAAGCTGGAACAGCTGGCTTCAGACACGGTTTTGCTCAGAGGACTGATAAAATTTGGTGGGAAGTGACCCATTCCTGTTGGGTGGGGTGGGGGAGGCCAGGCCTTGTGTTTCTGTTCCTCAGCATCCTGAGGCCCCTCAGGGTGAGCCATCCCATGCTGAGATAGCTGTGGCTGTAATCTTGTGCTGAAATGTCCTTTATGGTGCCATTGCATCTGTCATGGCTCGAAACTCTCTGCCTTTCCCCTCTTGTTTCTCCCACTCCTCCCTAAAACTCCCTCTTATCACTGGCAAGTCCTTCCCGTCCTCAAGCACAGCCCAGACACATTCAGACATCACACTTCTCTTTCCCATCTTATTAACGCTGATTTTTTCCTGTGATTCATCCCTGCAGAAGCAAACTTGGAAGCGAAACTCTTGTTTTTTGCTATCTATTCTGTTAACAGCTGCCTAACCTTGACAGAATAATTAACGTCAAGTCCATGGGTTGTTCCTGTTCCAAGGCTTGTGTTTATTTCTCTTTGAGCTGAAAGGATATAGTGGCTGCTGTGAATTCTCTCTGTGATGCATTCTTATCAGCACCCTGCCTCATGCAAGCGCAATTTCATGACTTTGTAGCTCAGCTTTGCAAACCTCATAACAAATTGATGCCTAGAGTTGACTTCATGGAGGAAGATGGGTTTTGGGGGAGGATTTGGAGGCGTGAGCTCTGAGAGATAATATTGCAGCTTTGCTTCTGCAGACTGAACAATCACAATAATTTCCCTCCATATAATTTTCAATTATCAGTTTCTTCCAAACTTAAGTTTGTACAGTCACTTGAAGAACCTTTTGTCCTTGCAAGTAAAAATTCCCTTCCCCACGTACAGGCTCAGAAAACTGATGAAATGTAGGTTCACTGCAGTCCAACATCCAGGCATTTCATCCACCCAGGGGTATGAATGAAGACATCCCCCTGAAATTGCCCAGATTCAGCTTAATTCAATCAGCAGAAAACCACAAAGTTTCCAATGGCTATTATATGCCTTAGATAAGTAATATTCTTGCAGTTTGTACTGTAAGTGGGTAAACAGAGCTGCCTGAAAGTGAGGTCTCAAGGATGGGTGTACTGAAACTGGGTAAGCAGAACTACCTGAAAATGAGGTTTCAACAACGAGTGCTTGATTTTGCATGCCTTAACAGATGGGTTTTTCTCAAAGCTTTGTCCCACAGAAAATCCACTGGTGTAGACCAGACGTGCCTGGGTTTGGTGCATTGACCAAATGTGCCTGGTTTTAGTTCATTGACCAAATGTGCCTAATTTTGGTCCACTGGCCAAATGTGCTTGGTTTTGGTGCATTTACCAAATGTGCCTGGTTTTGGTGCACTAATTGAATGTGTGTAGTTTGGTTGATTGATCAGATGTGCCTGGGTTTGATGCCTGGAGAGGCTCCAGGGGCAGGGGCTGGGCAGGGTTAAAGGAATAAAGCAGGATCCATTAAAAGCCCTTCCAAGGATCACCTTGGGCACTGCAGGAGCCCGGCCCTGGCTCCAGCCAGGACGGCTCAGGAGTTTCACCCTTGGATCACTTTGGTCCATCCCCACCTCGGGGTGGATTGTGCAATTCCAGCTGCAGGGGATGCAGTCCCATCCTCCCAGCTTGCTCTCCTCAGCTCGGGGCTGTTTGTGCTTTTTGGGCCCAAAGCTGCAGCGCTGCCCTTGGCTGTGGGGCTGGGAAAGGATTGTTGTGTGTGCCTGAGCTGTGAGGAGAGCTTGCTGTCACTGTGTGTGGAGTTCAGAGTCACACACCAGGGCAGGGCACAACCTGGGAACTGTGAAAGGCAAAACCTAAAGCATCATTTTAGGTGCACTGACAGCGCTGTGCTTTGTCTGTCTGCTGCAGACACGGAGACCTGTGACTACGGCTGGCACAAGTTCCAGGGGCAGTGCTACAAGTACTTTGCGCACCGGCGCACGTGGGACACGGCGGAGCGGGAGTGTCGCCTGCAGGGAGCACACCTGACCAGCATCCTGTCCCACGAGGAGCAGATCTTCGTCAACCGTGCGTACCCACGGCCTTCCCCTGCCTCACACCTCGGGTGCCACAACAGCAGGGAGATCTGAAGGTGTCAGGGAGTGTCCAGAGGAGGGAGTGGAGATGGGGAAGGCTCTAGGCAGGAGCTGAGGTCACTTGGGTGGTTCAGTTGGAGAACAGGAGACTGAGGTCACACCTCATTGTGGTCCCCAACATCCTCTGGGGGGTATCTTTGATCTCTGCTTCCTGGGGCAGGGACAGAACCTGAGGGAATGGCCTGAAGTTGTGTCAGGGGAGGGTTGGGGTGGATTTTGGGAAAGGTTCTTCCCCCAGAGGTGCTGGCACTGCCCAGGCTGCCCAGGGAACGGGCACAGCCCTGAGGCTGCCGGAGCTCCAGGAGCGTTTGGACACCACTCCAGGGATGGCCAGGGTGGGGTTTTGGGGTGTCTGTGCAGGGCCAGGGGCTGCACTGATCATCCCTTTCCCAGTCAGTGGGTCCTTTCCCAGTCAGTATATTCTCTAAACAAGAGAGATCACTGAGAGTTCAGAGATGGTGAGATCTCCTCCTCATCACTCAGCTTTTACATCTCCAACATAAAACATACTTCTAGACTGTTTAAAGGGCACACTTTGTGTTATAAATGTTTGCTTCTGCAGTTAATACAAATTCTCTATCACTATGATATTATTTTTGTTAAGTAGAAAATACTTTTTGTGGGGGAGGGATGAAAACAAGAACTTTTGCTTTAAAACTTTTTGAAGCATTTTTTTTCCACAGACTTAAGGTATTTTCTGCATATGACATCAAGCCAATACCACCATCTATCATGTTAGTTAGGCATAAAGAAATAGCTACTGTGTTGTATTGTAAAATTTAGACAACACTGGTCACAGCCTAGCCAAAACTTGAAAAAAATGTGGATTAGAATATGTGATTTCAATATTTTTCTTTTCTTCTCCTCATATGCTCTCAGGTAGGAAATTAATTCTCTTTGCCTTGGTAGACATCACAGGGAGTAAAGAGATGGGGTCATTTAAAACTGTTAGATGAGAATCTGCATTTTTACACACATCCCAAATTAAAACCAAAAAGCTGAAAAAGACCAGTCATTAGCACGAAGAGCTGAACAATTTTAAGAACAGGATGTCTGATTCATTCCACATAAAATCATTTTCTCTGGTGAAATCTCTTCCATTTATGGGAAGGTTAATAAAAATACCCTTCTGGTTCCCTAGGTATTGGCCATGACTACCAGTGGATTGGCCTCAATGACAAGATGTTTGAGCGTGATTTCCGCTGGACTGATGGTAGCCCACTGGTAAGATGCCTTCAAGCTGAAATCACTCATTTCTTTTTGTGGTGGCTTATCAAATTCCCACTAGCAATGAGGGAAGCTGAAAAAAAAAACCAACCCAAAAACAAACAAAAAACAGCCAAGAACCCCCCCAAGAACCCAAGCAAACAGGCAGTAAATTCATTTTGGGACACCTAATATTTTGTGGTTTAGCTCTAAGTTCTTAGTTCCTGTTATTGTATGTGTGGGAACTCTTGAAGGTTTCAAACAGAAATACTCAAAAATCTGAGACTGTGGTAATTTAAGGGTCTCTGCTGGAGCTGGTTTAAGATCTTCTTGCCTTGTGCAAGGCCATGTGTGGCAATTCTCACTCACTCAGGATGCATTTTTGGGTGATGATCTGGCATCCAAGCTCTTGCCTTTGCTGGGTCTCCGGGGTGCACAGAGGAGTCTCACAAGTATTTCTGCAACCTTCCCTGTGTGGCAGCTCTTAGCCTGGTTCAGGAGGCCTGGAACCCATAATTCACACATAAAATTTTAAGATGCTGTTGCTGACTTAAAACCAAAAGTACTAACAGCCAAAGGAGAGGGAAATCATCTTCACCTGCCATCAGCAAACCTAAACCAAAGAGCTGATGGACATAGGAAATGATCAAACCCTTCCCCATTCAAAATAATCTCTTCTGTAGGAGGAACAGATGATGTATTCGCTGTTGAGCACCCAGTGAAGAACCCTGCATGCAAAAGAAGCCCAAAGCAGTTATTATTTTCCCTTCCAGTTGTGCCTTTTAAATCAGAGAGCATCAGAACACACCTGTTGCTGCTGCAGACCCTGTGGCTGCAGCTGGTGTAGAAATACACCTGGGGCAAGGCAGGCTTCATTTATTGCCATTCCATGTAAAAAACCAGAGCCTTGAAGTGCTCTGAAATGGTTTATAAATGAGACATTTCTTGGGGACATGGCTGTGAGTGGCAGCTGAGAGCAAAGAGGGGGTGGGAAATGGTGGTGGAACTTTCTGCTCCCTCACTGGTGGCTCAGGGCATCTGGGGTGGTACCAAGGCACCCACTGGTGATTCCAGACACCAAGTGTGAAAAAAGATAAATGCCTATATATTCCAAAGACAGAGCTGTTGTGCCGCTGATGAGTCACTCTGGTCTAGTGGAAGGTGTTCCTGCCCATGGTCCCTCCCAGTCCAAACCATTTTATGATTCTATGAATTGGAGGAAATTAAAATTAGAGCTGAGATCCTATTTTTTTTTTTTTTTTATTCAGGCTACTGACTAAATGGGACATTATATTTTTACTGTAATTTTCAATTTTAAGGAATTAAGATATTCTAGAAACAGAGTGGTACCATCTGTCCAACAGATTTCTGTTTTGATTGATCTTTTCTCCCACCTTATTTTTCTTTCATTTTTAACAACTTCCCTCTGCCTCTTCCTTTGGAAACAATTTAGGTGTCTCTTGAAATCATTTATGTTCATTGCTCCAATAGATTTTACTCATAACTTATTCCATATGGTTTCTGGATCCCATGGTTTCAGCAGCTGCCTCATTTGTTCCTTTTTCCTTGGCTTTTAACTTATTTCTCATACTTTCTAACCACTCTTGCTGTTGCAGTGATTTATTACTTCTCCAGTAATTAATAGGAATGATAACATAATTAAATATATGCATCCAATCTATTTTCCTGATGTTCTCCTAAAATTGCAGTGAATTTGAATACTGTGCAGGTAGAAAATTTGCCTCTTTTATGTGTATGCAAGTAAGCAGAATTCATGATGTCTGGGAATGCATTAGCATAATTTGTGATCATAAAAATCAGCATTATTACACCAACACTTGGGTTCTAAATTGAATTTCTGAGTTTAGAGGTGCTTATTGAATCTCTGAGTTTTGAGATGCTTATCTTGCTTATATCCAAATTTTAAATAGCCCTGTCATGTTTTATGTATCAGGGTGCATCTGTATTCAGCTGTTTCTAAATTTGTTTCCCAACTCTATGCATTCTCCAAAAGAATATTATTTATCCACAATTCTAGTCAACACTTCTGGCATGGGGGAAAATTTGTCAAGCCTGCTGGGGATCCCCTGATATCAGTTTTCTTGGAGATACCATCAGAAAAGTGATTGTGCAGCTACAAGTGGTCCATATTCATCTTTATCTTGATGCTTCTTTGATTTTTTTCCAGTAACAGCTTGGTTCAATCCAAAAAATCATGCTTGCAGGACTTTGTGAGGTTTTATGGATTAAAATGAAACCCCTAACAGTTCTGATGCTCTGTAGACTTAAAAGAAAAAGAAAATTATCAACAAAAACAACATCAGGGCATGTTGTGGGTGACAAGCTTCTCTTTCACATGCATTCTCTTTCCTAACCAAAACAAACCCCTAGAACTGGGAACTGGGAATGCTTGAAACACAAGCTCCACTACTGGAGACACAGAAAAGGGTTTCTATTACTTGGGTATTCATTTCCCACCAGCACAAGGAAACCAACAGAAATATGCAGCACACTGACAGCAAGCAACTCTGTTGCCAGATATTTTATTGGCAATTTTGGGAAAAGGGATAAAAAACCATTTTAATTCCTTTTTTTTTCTTTGCACCTAAAATGTTTTCCAACCAATGGGTTCAATGGAAGGAAATTGTAATTTTTTTTACATTTTCAGCCCATGACAAGTTGTGTTTTTCCAGATTTTTTTTAAACTGAGGCTGAAGAGCCAGCCACCATTAAACATGATATTTGGGCAATGCATGTAAATGAGAATCTAGAATTAAGGTTCTTACTGGGAAACCTACACTGAACCTTAAGTAGCCTTGACAGGCTTTCAGCCCTTCTGAAAAAGATTAGTGGACTAAGTATAGTCAGCCACTTTTGATACCTTGGAATTCTTCCTTTTTCACCCCTAGAGAAAATATTACCTGTTAACAATTCATCAAAACCAGCAGCAGCAGACAAAAAAACCCAACAACCCAAAACCCCCTGTATTCCTGTGCACATTTTTTGTGCTTGAACTGGAATTTATGTTGAACTTGGAAAAATAATGCCAGTAAGCAGGTTTAGGGAAAGATGAAGAATGATCTTGCAAATTCACCCTCTGGCCCTCGGAATTCCCAGAGGAAAACTCAATTCTTGAATAATGAAGTGAGTACAATCAAATTCAATGAGAAAGCGAGAAATAGTATTTATTTCTCTGCCCACATGATTTTTGTCCATATTTGCAGAGTCTGCCTGTTTTCCATAAAAAAAAAACAACAAAAAACAAACCAACCTTTTAGGACAAGAAAAATTATCCCTATGAAATAGAAACAGACCCACTCCTAAATCACAATATTGGAGGTTCTGCTCCTGAGCAGAGCCTCCTGAGGAGGTGTTTTGATCTACCTGACTAAAATGTCTGATGCATCATTATCTCTCAGATTTCAGCAGGGGTTTGGCAAGTTTATTTCTTAACTGCAAAGTGGTTTTAATTCAGAACTAGTTAGCAGTTTCCTGCCTTTCAGGATAAATGTCACAATCTTGTGCAGATGAAGCCTCACCATCTGCTGGTAAAACACACATTTTCAGCTTGTTGTACTCACTGCAACCCAAACACAGACTGGGCTAGAGAAGACCAAAATTACTTGGATAAAGTGGTTGTGTCCCACCTCTCATGGGCTAAAGTTTAATTGTCAGCCCAGGTGACACTTTCCATAAAGAAAATGGTTTTCAGGTAACTGCCCTGTCATTACAGGATTTTTTTCTTGGCCAGATGAATTTGCTTATATTTGTCTTTCTTTTTTTTGAATTTTCTTTAAAAAACAAATTGGGATCTTCTTGGCTTAGGCCAGAACTTATCTTCCAAGCTCTCCTTGGCTAAGCTTAGGGCACATTGTTCAATAAGCAGAATAAAATAGGCTATAATTGCAGTAAGCTGTGGGATCCAATGGCTGCTCACATCTATCTGTTCTCTTCTGATTTGGGTGTCAGGGAGAAATCTTTTCTCATCTACAGTGTGCCCCTGCTCCTTTTTTTTTATTATTATTTTATTTTTTTGAACTCCACTTATTTATTTATTTTTCTGTTTTTTTGAAAGAAAGAACCCTGCAGTGGTTCTGTTGGTTGGGAGAGGTGGCATTCATGTTCTGGAGCTGATGAGCCACGCAGAAAAACAATTTTTGTGCAAAACAACGCCACCTTTTCCTGTATGAAGGGGAAGGAGTTGTTGGTATCTGTGTAGGTGCAGCAGAAAAAGCACATGTCCTTTGAGGAAACCCAGATCCTCAGATGTTCAGTGGGAGCTGGAGATGAGGGGCCACTGGCACAAGGCTGGGCTGGGACTGGGAGCATCACCTGAGGTTGTGTGCACGAGCAGGAAGCTGCAAACTTTGGCAAAGCTGCTTGGTCCCTGATTTCAGGTAATTTGTCCCAAAAGTGAAGGCGGTGAGAGCAGGCCTTGAGGTGTGCTCAGAGAACTCGCAGCACCCCAGCTCTTTTAGAGCTTTGTTATTCATTACTTCCTGAAAATCAAGCCAGTTTCTGCTCAGGAGGTTTCAGGTATGATTACATTGATTGATTCAAGAGGCAGGAGAGAGCAATACAGAGTTTTTTAGAGCATGTTTTGCTAGCTCTGCTTTTCTTCTGTTCAGGGTAGTTATAGGGCTGTTCTGTTTGCTTTGGTTTGGGAGAACATTATTTTCCCTCTGATTTACATTCTACAGTGCAATGAAAATGGTTATATGTAGTCTTTATTTACATTTAGAAAATTATAGAACTTAAATTGTTCTTGCACTTCTCTAGGCAAGGCTTTTTTCCCAGCATTTCCCTAACAGTGAACAACTCTTTTAAAATATCTATTAAGGACAATCTTCATCCCACAATTATCTATAGAGCTCTAAGCAGTAATAACAAACAGGTTTGGGAAAAAACCCCAGTGATGCAGGAGAAGGAAGCAAGGGCCAAACACTCACACAACTGTGTGAGCAGAGGAATTTGCCTGCTTGGATCTTTTTATGCTTTAAATGTGATGCAATACAAACTACAGAACAACAAAACTTGCATTATCAGAGGAGGCATTTAATAATTGATCAAAGGGAGAGAGGACACAACGGGACGCTTGAAAACACGCCAGAGAAATCGAATTTAAATAATTCACTTAGCTCTGTGAATGGGTAACTTTTACAGCTGTAAAGCACACCCATCCAAACAGGAAAAAAAAGGAAAAAAAAAAAAAAAGGAAAAAAAAAGAAAAAAAAAAAAAAAAAAAAAAAAAAAAAAAAAAAAAAAAAAGCCAAAAAAAAAAAGGGAAAAAATCTGGTGTTGCTTTTGGCAGCTCCCCCTTTGTNAAAAGCCAAAAAAAAAAAGGGAAAAAATCTGGTGTTGCTTTTGGCAGCTCCCCCTTTGTGATTGCTAAGGACCCTTGTGAGCAGGCACGGCAGACAAGGAGCCCTTTGGAGCTATTCATGTTATGGATTAAGCACATACAGCAACTTGGGGCTGTGCCCAGGGCCCCCCGCCCCACGAGGGGGGTTATTCACATCCCCTGGAAAACGCTGCTGATAATTAGTGCTTTGTAGGGCGGTGAGCTCACTGCCATTACATAAGATTAGTGCTGTAATAAGGAGCTGGCCAGCGTCTGTGGCCAGCTTGTCTGTCACTGGGAGAATGCTGCCAGCCAGGAAAGGGGCATATTGCCACTTTTAAAGCTGTCCAGAGACCCTGCCTTGGTTTTTCCTCCCCTTCAGCACAGGGGTGTTTAATGCTTTGTGTTGTGCAAAGCTGGTTCCTCGGGCTGTCAGCGTTAGGTAGATACATTTATAAAAAAAAAAAAATAAAAAAATAAAAAAAAAAAAAAGGAAAACAACCCAGAAACTTAATTCTGGCAAAAGCAAAGCTCTCTCTTTTCCTTCCTTTATTGGTCGGTGAATCAGAAGGCTTTAACTTGAGCAAATCTGTAACTGCACCCCTCTCAGAAAGAGTAACTTCATTGAGCACACACAACACACAAAAAAACCCAAAACCTTCAAAAGGCAGGCAGTATTGTAGTGAAGGAGCCTGCCTCTGAGGGTTAAGTAAAGCAAACAAACTAAAAAAGTGCTGTAGTCAGCTGCAAACAAAAAGCTCATTGTGCCCACGTCCCACAGGATCCTTGGAGAAGGAGATTTTAAACCTACCAAATGTTTTGGTTCTGTGCTGCAGTCAGTCGTTACAGCCTCTTTTTAAGATGCTCATTTGACCTGAGTTTAAATGGAGGAGAACTATATAATGTTATTAATGACAGGTATATTTTTGGTCCAGGATGTCATAACGAGGGGCTCTTGGACAAAGTGGGGTTTTGTCTTGTTTTTACCAGGGGGGTCTGCAGTTACTGCTGGGCTGAAATTACTTGTTACTCTGGGCTAAAATACTTGGACAGCTTCAAACCTGCAGTAATTGTTGACAAAGTGCAGGATTTTACATTTTTTTTTTCCTTCCCAGTGGTTCTCCTGGTAGCTTAAAAAGATTAAATCTCACCCCACACAATTTGCATCACATTGCTAATATATATTCATGTCAGTGTGACTCCAAAACAAACAGGAATTACACCAAACCAGCACTTGCCACCCTGCTTGCTTTGCCACTCATTTTTAACATGATTTCTCAGCTGCTGAAGTGACTTCTGAGGGTCCATCACACAGAGCATACCCTCCAAACTGAACTGTGTGACGAAAGCTATTATTCTGAAAACAGAACACAGTAAAGAGCAGGTAAAAGTCCACGGCTTCATTTAGCTCTGAAAGAGTTAATGAAAGAGTTAATGATTTTCTGAATAATCGTAATTTTGGAGCAACTCTGGGCTCTGGAGCAAGTAGACAGCGTCACCTAGTGGGTTTCACTGCCATTCTAGCAGTGTTCTGCTTCTCATGGAAAAATCATCATTCTATGGTACTGTTCAAAAAACATCCCAGAGCTAGTCATCTGCTCCACCACACAAACATTGCTTCCCAAAACTACAGGGCTGACGGTGCTTTTATGTCTCAGTTTTGTCAGGTAGCCTTTTTTCCACTCTGAATTTCAATTCATCAGGTTTATTCCCCAAATAATTTCTTCTTGCAGAGGTTTTCCTGCTTATTCAATCTGCAGTCACTTCTTGTGGGTGGGTACCCTTAGGTGCACAGAAATATCTGTTTTCCAGAGGCCCTTTCTTCTTTTGCAAGCTGCTGCACGGGACACAAAAAGTTTCTCAACACATTCCATCTCTCTGTTACCAAAAAACCCAACCCCTGCTAGTGAAATCTTTTGCAGAAACACTTAGCAAAGCTCCTCCTGGGAGCTTGTCTTGCTCACAGTGTGACTCAGTGATGGGGAGTGTTGGGTTCCTGCCTGGCCCAAACCCTGCCAGTTTCCCAAGTCCTAGGCAAATAAAACTCAGATTAGGAGCTAAAGGGAAGGTATTCAACCAGAACCTAATCACGACATGTGATTTTTGTAGATAGGTTTGAATATAGGAGCTGTCTTCAATTTGATTGGAGTTTCTCCCAGCAAAGATTTATGCACACACTTGGTCCCTCCTTCAGGCAATTATTTTAGCATCTGTCTGAGTCCTGCATGTGATTTTCCTGTGATTGTCCCCAGTAAGGCATGACCCCTGCCTTTAAATCAAGGTGTGTGCTTAAGCTCTCTTTGAATGGAGTTTTTAAACTCAAGAACACTTTTGGTGTTTTCTGTCAGCTGCTTCCATTCATAAAATTAAACAGAAAAATCCTTTGCAGGACTGGAGGGAAATTACAGACTGCACTGAAAGATAACTTATTGTCTTTCCCACGTAAAAATGCATTTAAATACTAGGTGACCTTAATGGAAATATTTCATACATTGCCAAATCTTCACAGAAATCTGATTTTTTTTTCCCTATGGAAAAGAAGTGCAATCATGTTTAAACTTTCCAAGTGTCTCCTGTCACAGCATCAGTGCTGTGCAGCAGCATGAGTCACAAATGAGGGTTTCCTGGGCTTGTGCTCATTGTAACCTCGTGCTGATCTCGTTGAAGTTCATCCACCAAGTAATTCCGAGACTCACTGAAAGTGAGATGTAATTTTTACTCAAGTTGTCCAATTATAACAACCCCCACAGCGAGGGACTCATTCAGGGCCTTTCCTGATAAAGGTTTCTAAGATTTTGTCTGCTATTGTGTTGAAACAAAAAAGAAAAAAGTGTATTTCTGCTCTTATCAGAGCTATGGCAGGAGAAGAAAAGGGTGATAGTGAGGTTTGCAGTGGTGGTTTTAGCTCAGTGATAAATACCAGGCAGGAAATGTTGCTTCACTTTCAGGTGAAATGGCACAGAAATTATCCAATCAGCCAGTCCTTACCTCTTTTAAGAGGTAAAAAACAACCACTGTTGTTTTTTCTTTAATTTGCCTCATCAGTCTTGCATTAAGGAGGAATCAGATAGGGAAGTAGCCAGAATGAAAGAAAATAAAAATCACAGCTACAAGCTCTAAGAAGTGCCAAGACACATTTGTAAAGACATCTTATTTAAACATGCTGAAAACGTGTTTCCTTTCCCCAGAAGGAAAAGCCTTAACCTGTCCATCTAAGTAGATGTATTTCAAGTAAATGATTTCCTAGATTCAGTGCTGTGCAGGAGATTACTGGCTTTACACAATACTGAGGTCAGGCAGTAAAGTTTTGTTGGCAGCAGTGGTTTTTTATTGTGCTTCCTTAGACACAATGCTTTGCTGGCTCTTTCGGAATGCAAAATCCGAGTGATTGATCTCAGGCTCTCCATGAGCCTTTTGGAAATAAAGGCAGGGCTGAAATTTCCCAAGGAGTGTCTCAAAGCTGAGATACTCCTGGGTTCACCTGGGCAGTGTGAGCACCTGGAAGAGCTGAGTGGATTATCCATGAGTCAGGAAATGAGCCCTAAGTCAAGAAAGGCTGCTTATCTGACAGTTTAAACAACAAATCTCCCACTCCATGATGGAAAGATTATGCTCCTTCTGTTTAATTAGCAGCCATCTGAATGAGAATAGGTGGTGACTAATAAATAGGCTAATAAAGTTTTCTGCTTTGCAGCTCTTGCTGTAGGCCTGGATTTTTTAGCTCATTTCATGTGACAAGTCAGTCTGCCACCCAACACGACTGTGAGTTTGTGCAGTGCCATGTAAGGAAATCCTCCCCAAAAATGTGGAACTTATAAAATATCCTCATGGGCTTTTGAAGCCATCATGCCCAAACTCCTCCTGTGAGGCAGGAGAATACGTTTTCCCTGTTTTATGGGCTGTGAATGGCCAGCCAAGTGCATTATCTACTGCCAGTAGGAAGCCTAAAGAACTGAACCCCAACTCAGCTCCATCTCTAAGCCATGGATCATCCTCACTCTGCAGGAAAATTTTCAGGGCCTTTTAGCAGAAAAAGCCAGGACAAATAAATCCAGTGTGACAGAGAAGACTTTGATTTAAACAATAAAACCAAAAAAAGTACAGTATTAACTGATTATTACAGTATTATTAAAAGCATAAAGAGTATAAACTCCAGTTTTCATCCTGAAATGATGGTCAGGCAGGCTCACCAAGGACCAAATGAAGGTACAGGGACCAAACTCTTGTCCTTGGGGCTAGGTTGATTTTAAAATTTCCCTTCAATGCAAAACATTCCAAGATTCTGTGATTGCTCTGGACCTTCCTCTGCACACCCACCTCAGCTGGAGGAGAGGCATGGTCAGCCAAACCTCCTCTGAGGTGAATTTTGAGTCTTGTACATAATTAAGATGATATGTACAGGAATGTACACCCTGGAAGTGCTTTGCATTTTAATACAGAAAAAAAAAAAATAAAAATCATGTCTGTTGTGCTAATGCTGCTTAAAAACCAGAGTAGTGACAGTTTTTAGGTCACTGTGCAATCACCCAGTGTCAATAGAGCTGGCAAGGACTAAAAACCTCACAGCAACTTTTCTTCCATGTATTCATTAAGTGTTTGATTCTATTTAGGTTTTGTCTTATGAGTGATACAGCAAAGAGCATTTCCAATGGTATTTTCCCATTAATTTCTTGCTGGTATGGGTTTACTGCAGATGGTGCAGTCACCCAGGTCTACACTAGTGAAAACCAGATTCATGCCTGTGTTCATGCAAAGATCTAGTCCATAAGAGAAAAGCAAATTAGTTTATTTGTCTAGCAGCCTATTCCACTCAAACTGTGAGAATCTCCTTGTATCATTGTCCCATTATCAGTGTCTAAATAAGGAATTGAAAAACTACAGAGGGGCTGGGTGGAGACCTAAGAAAGCAATTCAGCAGTCTGGAACTTCCTCTGCTAAGCAATTCTGGCACCAGAGCCAGGCAAAATCGGAGCTCCTCAGCCAAAATAAATCTGTGCAATGACGATATCAGATGTGAGGTAACAGCAAGTCATGCTGGAGGATATCAGACATTCTTGGACAAACCACAGCGCCCAGATGTAGTACTCTGCCACTACACTGCAGCCCTGCCAGCTAAGCAAACACAAATTTTTGGAGTCATTTTGGCAAGGCAAGTGGGAGCATGTGGAGTCTGTGTGCTGAGGCTGGGAGCTGGCAGGCTGCTGAGCACCTCCAGCTCACACGCCCCCAATAGCCGCTAAACATCCTCCGTTCCCACACTCCCATCCCTGTGGAAGCAAGCAGCTCTGCGGTATCACTTCCACAAGAAACAGGCTTGCAAGGCTTGTGGAAATCTTCTCTTGGCTCTCAGGACATTATTGATGTAACCTCCTGCCACTAACCTTACAGTTTTGTTTAATTTTTGTGTGTATCTATGCACGCGCTCTTGAAAGCGAACGGATTCTTAGGCTTGGGTACGTGAGTTGGTGTGTGCTGCAATTTAGGACTGTAAAACACTGAAAAGTTGAGATGGAGTTAATCTAGTTCCAGACAAAAATGGGGATGCTTTATTGGAGGTAATAAATTCAGTGCAGAAGAAATTTATTCAGACTGTGCTGGTTAAATTGCCTGGATAATTAAAACCTATGATGGGTAAGATGACACGTGGTAGGAAAAGGTTAAGTATTTAACTCATTTTCCTTTCATAGTTTGATTCATTGTAAGGTAAATACTACTTGTGTGGGGTATGGTAACTTTATTTCTAAAATGTCTTCACCCAGGCAGTGAATAGGGGTTATTTCACAAAGTTAAGAAAGTAGAAAGCTAAACTTTTATGACATTTATATGGGCCAGCTCTAGTCAGAAAGATGTAAGCACTGGGGAAAATATAAGCACTGCAGAAATGGTGTCATTTTGCCCATACAAGGGGCTAGCTGCCTGGGTAGTGTCTGGCATTTATGTGAATTCCAGTTCTTACAGATATCTATTTTTATCCTTCCTTAAATTCTTCCTGGAGTGACACAACAGAAATCCCAGAAAAAAATCGTTAGGTGTGGTTTCCTAATATTTTCTCATTTTTCTTGACATAACATTATGCAAGTATCAGAATCTTGTGCTTTTTTTGGGAACAAGGTGAGGGATTATCCCACCTCTGCTGGCTGCCAGGACAGGAGGCTGTATGTCCCCTGACAGGAGCTGCTGCACAAGTTTCAATCAGTCTGACAAAAGTCTTGCTACTTTTCCTCCTGACTGATTGTAAAAACAGACTGAATCCTCCTGAACTTTCATCCAGAAATGACATTGTGCTGGTATTTCACAGCCATTTGAAGGGTTTTTTTGTGAGTTTTTTTGTTTTGCACATACCAAAAACCATATTTCTACTTTCAGAAGATTAAGGGCATTCTGAAGAAGCGCTTTCTGCTTTTATTCATGTATTTTCACAGATGCTTGAGGCTGGTTTTTTCGACAGAGGGCAGAATTTGAATCACCATTTCTAAAGCTGAGAGGCTGTTGTCTGGGCTCAGTCTGCCACCTAGCATTTTCAGTGGAAACACCAATTTCCAGTGGTTTTGGGGGCCACATTCTGACTGACTCTTTTGCTTATGTTGCACCTAATTCTGCACGTCCTCCAGTGGAATGACTTCATTAACTGAATGAAGTCATCCAATGTCATAAAGAATCCAAATCTGGGAAGTTGGTCTGTAGTTTCTCACTCAGTAGATGTGCACTGATCAGGGTCATGAGCTATTTACTCTATTTTCTTGCATTATACTTCATGGCATTTATGTAGGAAAAAGTGTTTTTGACACCCTTGGGACCCAGTTTTCCTTGTGTCTCTTTGTTTTGTTCACCTGACATCAGTTTACAGTAAATGAGAAGTTAGAGCAGAATATTTTTCCCCTTGAGATAACCTTTAATACAGTGGGAGGAAATTATAAAATCTACCTTTGCTCAGCAGCCTGAATCAAACAGTTGAGATTACTTTTCACCACAGGTGATACCATGTGCTCATTTGTTAATGTAAATATTCTCCAGCACTGGGAATGATGGTTTTGCTTCTCTTTTCTGCAGCAATATGAGAACTGGAGACCAAACCAGCCAGACAGCTTCTTTTCTGCTGGAGAAGACTGTGTTGTTATAATCTGGCATGAGAACGGGCAGTGGAATGATGTCCCATGCAATTATCACCTTACTTACACCTGCAAGAAAGGAACAGGTACAAACTTGGCAGTGACAAAAGCATAATTTGCTAAATTGACATTCAGTACTTCTTACCATGTTCCCTGGACCTTGGTGGATCCATCAGTGTTCAGTCCCTTTGAACAGCCTGTCATTGAGGATGACATGAAGAGTCCTGGAAAAAGGACTTTTTCCTTCAATGCTTGTAGTCACTTCACTGGTTTTCAGGTTTCTGAAAAACAACCTCTTTGTTTGTGTGAGTATGCCAAATTTTTGGCATATTGAATTTACACTTAGAATTTAAGCCAGAAAGGCAATTCTGACCACAATATCTGCCATTTTCCAACTTCCATCAGTATTGGTTTTGGTTTACAAGGCTGGAGATCTACAGGGCTGACCGATCCCCCTGTCCTGGTCTGGGTGTTCCTCTCGGGAGTCCAGCTGAGGTCCCTTGTCACCTTCCCTTAGCCAGGGCTCAGAGAGAGGCCAGTCCCAGTTCAAACTGAAGTTTTGGGTGATGCTCTCTCCTCCTTCCAGTGGCTTGTGGCCAGCCTCCTGTGGTGGAAAACGCAAAGACCTTCGGGAAGATGAAGCCCCGTTATGAGATCAACTCCCTGATCAGATACCACTGCAAGGACGGTTTCATCCAGCGCCACATCCCCACCATCCGCTGCCAGGGGAACGGACGATGGGATATGCCCAAAATTACTTGCATGAATCGTGAGTTCTCTGAGTGCAAACCAGTGACAAATCACAAACTGCGGGCTGATTTAAGATTGGGAAGTTATGAATGTGTATCTGTAGAGAGGAGCAAATCTGGTGGGATGGATTATGGCAAAAAAACCCCACCAAGCCTCCAAAAATAATGGGAAATTTTCCTCTTTTGTTTCTACTGGTGCCTTGGAGTGTCTGCCTGGAACAGAGGCTAGACAGAGTTGAAAGAGCTTAACCTTTACTAAAGGTTTCTCCAACAGATACATCATGGGCAGGCAAAAGCCTCCCAGGAGCTACACCCAAAATGGATAAGAGTGTTTCAGACAATTCTAACTTGGGTCCATTCACATCTCAGGGTTAACCCTGCAATTAAATGAATTAAATGAAGTCATTTAGCCCCAGTTTGCTCCCCCCAAGTCACTTTTGTTTGTGCTTTTGGGGCCTGAGGCTGTGGGGTGTCCTTGAGCTCCAGGCCCAGAGGGATTGTTGTGTGTGAGCAAAGTGTGAGGACAGTGGGTGACACTCTGCATGCAGCTCAGAGCTGGGCACCAATGCACTGCAGGTATTTGAAAAATATAAAGGCAAAAAATCCTAAGGCATCACTACAGAAGGCATGAAGATTTTTTTAAAGTTAGAAGATCCTTGTATCAGCAGGTTCCTAATAATGCCAGTGATCCTTCCTGCAGCTGTGTGTGTGCCTGCAACACTTCCACAGCTCCAGTTAATCATTTGTTAAATTATTAATTAGCCAAGAGTAAATGCAACTGTGCTGCAAAGTGCAGCAGCCCATTTCCAGTTCAATTTGAAACGAATTTCCCTTTTTTTTTTCTTTTTTCCCCCTTCTCTCCTCCCTTCTCTCTGCAGCCTCCACATACCAAAGGACTTACTCTAAGAAATACTACTACAAACACTCCTCATCGGGCAAGGGGACGTCGTTAAACTCGTCCAAGCACTACCACCGCTGGATCAGGACGTGGCAGGACTCCAGGCGCTGAGAGCTAAATGGTGAATTGGGGATTTCCACCATTTCAGCCAAAGTCGTAACTTTCTGTGCCTTTTTCTATCACTTATAGGAGTATTATTGAATCGTTTTGGGACTGCAGTATTCACGGCGCGTTTTGCAAAAAAAAAAAATATTAAAAAAAAAATTAAAAAAAAAAAAAGAAATAAAAGGAAAAAAGAAAAATTACGGTGTTTATCAGAAAATTTAAGAAATAAATAAAAAAGAGGAGAAGTGCTTATGGGGATAAAAGGAAACCATTTCCAGCCTATAAAGATTATTAGTTTTCTATATGCCATCGGTGTGGACCATTTTATGATATGTACCAGCCTTCTGCAATATTTAAACAGCTCAATTTTAGCACCAATGAAAATGTAAATAAGATGATTTTAATGTTGTTTGACTGTGTGTTGTTTTTAAAATCGTGTATATAAAATGAAAAGTCACACTAATTTCAGGCATATTTATGGTTAGAACGGCCTCAGAGGTCTTCAGTCGTTTATGACGTTGTTTCTGTGTTGTTTACCTAGGCTGGAAATGGTTGAAATAAAGACTTCACTGACTGAAATTTGCAATTATCAGGTGAAGATAAACACACAAGTGACATGATTTTTTTTTTTTAATGTTATTTTATTATTTTTTTTTGGTTTTTTTTGAATGGGAACTGTGCCAATTCCCACCCAAGGTACAGTTTGTGTCCTGTGAGATGAAAAGTTTAGACAGAGCACATAAAAGTGGCACAAAGCACGAAGGAGGGACTGCAATATGGAACGTTTTTTCCTGCTCTCCATCCCAGCTTCAGCACACATGAGAAAGGACTGCGTGGAGGAGTTGTGTATGACAGAGAGAGCCTGTAAAATTCCAAGTGCTAATACATTAACTTTATCAACCAGGGCCACTTTTTTTTTTTTTTTTTCTTTTTTAGGAAGGAGGCAAAAAAAAGGAAAAAAAGGAAAAAAATTACTTTCACGATATTAACCACAAGGTCTATATTACAGGTCTCTGCATTCTAAAATGGAGGTAGACCTGGTGTTTGGGGGATTTTTTTTTTGTAGAAAACAAACAAAAAGCAAAAATAAATAATTTTGTATATATAACCATTTTTTAATCTTTTTATAAAGTAATGAATGTTTGTGTATGAATGCTGCAGCTGTGAAGCGTACATAAATAAATGAAGTAAGCCATACTGATTTAATTTATTGGATGTTATTTTACCCATACAAAGAGGATTCAAAGAGCTCACCAAGTGCAGTATTAGCCCCTGAGCTCCACTTTTGGAACCATCTCTCAGTTCAGCTTGCTCTTTTTTCCCCAGAGGACAAAAATTCCTGCTAAAACAGGATCATTTGTTTGTGGCTAGATGGGTGAGAGCTGTGCGTGACCGACAGAAGAATCAGGATCTTGGCTTTCTCTGAAGAAGTGTGTGCACAGATTGGTTCTAGGTTGTAGTTTGGTGCAGTGTGTCTGTAGGAGTTTTCTGTTGTGGTTTCTTGCCCTGGTCAGTGCCACCACCACTGGCCTGGATGTGTACAGTGAGGGTAGGAGGTGATGTTTGAAACGGCCTCTCCACAGAAAGGATTGTTATTCCTGAAAAGTGCCTTGCACACCTTTGGGCACA